>NC_081770.1:11869954-12087454 GCF_963082965.1 Carassius carassius | reverse complement strand
GAGTTTTGGCTATTGAATACCAAATCAGGCTGAAGAAGATCAACGCTGCTGATCTTTTCATATAGCGATCAGCTAACATCAACATTAGACATTTAAAGCCACTCAGCTGTAAATTCTCTTTCAGAGAACAATAAGTGTTTGAAATAACTTCTGTTTGGGATGCGATGTGGATTATCATCACTGAATAAGGTAGAATTATGCTACTTATATATGATGCAAAAAAGGCTATGGACACTAACCATTACCAAATCAAACGGCACATTTATTTTGTCACATATTTTATATGTCATTGTGTTCTTTACACCAGACTGATATTCATATTTAACTCTTAACTCAGGATTTTCATTCTGGAGCTTCACTGTGTCTCTGGCTAATATTATAACTCTATATTAGGATTGGAGAGGAATGACGCTCAATTTCACAACATCATTAATAAATTATCAGGAATAAACACCAACCTATTGGTTCTTCAGTATCTTCATGTTTCACTCTGAAGGGCTCTGGATCACTTTTGATGTCACTGTAATTTTCTATAAACTCCGTCTTTATCGATTTATGTTCTTCCTGGTCCTCTGAATACATGTCTTCAAGATGTAAATACCGTTTGCTTAAAAAAAGTGATATGTGACGCTTCAAAAACGATGAAAATCCTTTGTTTTGTAACAGCAGTAAGGCCCGCGCCTCTTCTTTCTTCTTCTGGTGTTTTTGGCGGTCTGGGAAACCAAAGTAAAACGCGCATTTGCGCCACCTATTGGTCAGGAGGAAAGTTTAATAAGAGGATAAAGTAATGATACTTATATATTCTTTGTTAACTTAAACATGTAATGATTTTGTATATGTATATGCAATACATTTTAGAAACTTTACTGTTTCTGGGTGTCCTCATTTGTCAAAATTACCCTATTTTGTGCAAAAGTAATTTTCTCAATCTCTATGGTCATATCTATAAATCTATCACCCCCAAATGTCCTGGACTTGGTATAAACCCCCTTATCTCACATCAATTTCCATTTTTATAGGTTATTGTTAATCTCTTAATTTCTGCTTTTTAAAACCTTGATTTCATCTTGTTATTATTGCAATGCTGTCTTTGGAGTGGGTCTCAGGCAAATGGCACGTGAGTTCCCTTACGAAAATTAACCATGGTTTTACTACAAATAAAACCAAAAAACCATGGTTACTATAGTTAAACCATGGTAACCACAAATTAACCATGGTTTTGCTATATTAACCATGGTTTAACCATGGTATTTGTAGTAAATCTGTGGTTATACAAATGGTAGTTAACACGCCAAAAAACCATGGGTTACTACAGTTTTACTATAATAAAACCATGGTTATTTAAATTAGGTTTTTAAAAACACTGTACAAATTAACAAACATTAACTATGGAGTCAAAATAATGCTGTATATGTACGCAAACAAAAAGAATTGCAGAACATAAATGAAATAGGGCGAAAGCAATAATTTTGCAATACATATTTTCCATGGCCATGTATACAAATTTATTTGCAATGCTGCTTTTATTTTGCGCGTCAGTTTAGTTTGAGCTTGCGATATCGTTTTCCCTTTGCGCTTCATTTTTCTCAGGTGGGCAGGGTTTAATATTTTTTTGAAGCAGCATGGGCGCCGCCATTGGCTAGCGGACCCCCACCTGCTGTTAGCATTCCTTTGACTCCCATTCATTTTGGCGTCACTTTGACAGCGAATAACTTTACATCGGAGGCGTTTAAAGACTCCATTTGTCCATTAATTATTTCTAAAGAAACTCAAAAATTTATAAAAGGCTCCATTACCTTGTATTTTATGATATGGTCCCGTAGAAGCAGTTTTTGTAAAAAAACAGACTAACGATTGCATCATAACCAGCAACTCTCTGTCGCACAGTAGAGAAATTACTGTATGGCCAGGACGAGAAGCTCGCAGGCAATCTTTTACTGTCTATGAGGCAATCGGGGGGACGCAGAGGCATAAAGTCAAGGGAGATAATTCATCAGAATACTTACCAAAATTTGCTCCTGTTCACGCTCGCCTTCTCTGCAAGATTCGGTGGGTGATTCAGATTTCTCTTGGCACAGATATTAGAAGACTTACAGATATTAAGACTTATTTTTATCATATTTTTCTTCTGTTTCTATACAAGCAGTTTTTATGTCCCGGTGACCAGTGAATGTGCAGTTCTGCCCATTCATTTAGATAGGAGCCTGGTCTTGTTAGTCTGAAATAGCTGCCCAGAGGCGTAGCCAAGATGGTGGCCGAGTGGCACAACTTGGCTAAAAGGACTTTGTTGTGGTACTGTTTTGATGTGGGGGTGGAGTCAAGGGGGGCATATGGTGCCCGTAAGGTGACTTGTTTGGTTAACTTAGTTTTGTCGTGGCCACGAAATAATAACTTGTGGGAACGTCATATTATGTCGTGGCCACGAGATCATTTTGTCGAGGTAACGACATCCTTATGTCGTGGCCTCGAGATGCTATGTTGAGGGAACAGCATCCATTTCTTGTGGCAACAACTTCTTATGTTGAGGGAATGACATGTTTTTCTCGTGGCCACGAGTTTAATGCGTAAACAAACCTGCGTGACCATAGCAACCCGGGATAATCAGAGATGGATTCATTAATATTTTAGTTAGAATTAAGTAATTATTATATTAACCATGCGCTTTGGCTACCAGGCTGTATTACATGCGATCATCAGCATTCAAATGAAGTTTATCATAAATAAATATTACATAAAGTGCATAAAATATAAAAACTTTTTTTATCCATCCTACAGTCTTGTAAGTCCATTAACTGATAGTCTTTCCCCCGTAATATGTGTACATTTATTATTATTAGCCTATTATTATTGGTTATTTTTTTATTTCGTTTATATTCTTTTTTTTGCTGCAATTTCAATCTCTTAACATTCTGAATACTTTTGTAAATAATTGTGTACTGTACATGCTGGACATTAACATAAAATGTAAATGCATACATTTTATGTATAAATAATATAATAATTAAATTCTAAGTAAAATATTGATTCCATCTCTGATTGTCCCGGGTTGCTATGGTCACGCAGGTTTGTTTACGCATTAAACTCGTGGCCACGAGAAAAACATGTCATTCCCTCAACATAAGAAGTTGTGGCCACGAGAAATGGATGTTGATCCATACAAATGTATAACATAGCATCTCGAGGCCACGACATAAGGATGTCGTTACCTCGACAAAATGATCTCGTGGCCAAGACATATGAGGTTCCCACAAATTAATATCTCTTGGCCACGACAAATCACGTCCTCACGAGATATTATTTCGTGGCCACGACAAAACTAAGTAAATCGAACAAGTCACTTTATGGGCCCCTTAGGGGCATGTACAACATGCCTCCCTGGAAGTGACGTCATCGGCCTGAGACGCAGTTCACTGATCCAGGTACTGTCCAGGCGGGAAGGAAGTCGACCGGAAGTTGAAGTCGGCCGTGTGCCGCCATCTTGTAGCAGAACTTCACTTGCGTTAGCATCCCATTGATTCCCATTCATTTTGGCATCACTTTGACAGCGAATACCTTTACATCTGAGGCGTTTAAAGACTCCATTTGTCCATTATTTCTAAAGATAAACGACAATGTATAAAGGGCTATGTTACATTATGGCCCCATAAACAGTTTTTGTAAAAATAGGCCAACGATTGCGTCATAACCACTCGACTCTCTGTCGCATTACCTTACAGACAGAAGGAGAAGCTCGCAGGCAATTAACTTAATATGGCGTACTGGCGTTACATTTTAAAACACTATACAAAATAATTAATCCGAATACTTACTCCTGCTCAATCACGCCAAAGAACTCCCCGCTCAAGCTCGCCGTCTCTGCCAGATTAACGATGGCAGTTTGCACGCACAGCTACTAGAAGATTTACATCTGTCAGACAGGATGCTGACTTCATCAAGCTTAGTTTGAGTCTGCGCGTCAGAAACGGAAGTGCTAAAAAACGCTAAAAATGGGCTTCACTTGTCTCAAAATTGAGTTCCAATGGGGTCGCTGTGTCCATTTCTTTTACTGTCTATGTTAGTTATTGTGGCTGTGGTGTGTCACGCGACAATCATGACATGTCGCCATGGAAACAAGGGGTCAGTTAAAATATTTGTAACTTACGCGTGAAAGGGTTGATTTAAAAAAACATATTTTCTAAGTAAACAACAATAGCCCAAGTTTAGTAAACATTTTTTATTAAGACTATAAAAAATAATTCTGCATCTATTTTTAGGTGTGCCAGCTGCCACTGTGGGTGGCACCGGCACACCCTGGCTATGCCACTGAGATGCACCATCTGGGTGTAAAGTGACCATCTTACAGAATCTGATTCAAACCCATGTAAAATAAATAATAACTTAAAAACATATTTAATAATTTCCTTTTACAGAAAGCCATATTTATTTTCTTAAAGTTAACTTTATCAACATAAAACTACCAAATGAAGTTTAAATTTCAATATTTACTAGTTTCCCTCTCTGAAACAATATGTTGAACTTCAAACTTGTAGCCTTCCTAAAACAGACTAAACAGAGTACAGGTAGAAAGATATTTTTATTAATTTTTGTTTTATTTGTTTTTAGAGCAATATCTGGCAAAACTGCCAGAATGTAAACTGATAGAAATCAAAAGAGCCCACAGACACATTATTGCTAACAGGATACCATAATCGTAAAAAAAAAAAAAAAAAGATATTAACTGTCAGAAACTTTATCAACACTATCAAAACATAAGAATATAACACTAGTGCAGAGATCTGTAGAACAAGTAGTTTGTCTATGTTATTTCATATTGTAGTTACATTTTCACAAACATTCATAAAGGCACTGGACAAAGTTAGTCTATGAAAACTATAACAGTAATAAGCCTGTGTATTGCTGAATGAATAATAAACAGCTGATAAAATAATATACCCCAACCTAAAGTAATGGTGCAATATGATATTGCACCATTACTTTGATATTCATCATTCACTACCTCACATAGACACACTGACAGTGTCACCCTGTTTGCACATTTGCTTCTTGTACATTCCTGTGTATCTTAATATTTAAGACTACAGTTTACTTTCATGCACATTATTTTGTGTTCTATATTTTATTCTACTATATACATCTTTTTTATATTTTATTCTTATATTTTGATTGTTTACTTTTATTTCATTCTTACATAACTATATTTATGTATATTTTCATCTGTGTTGTTTTCTTTAATAATTGCACTGTCCATGGAGCGGACCTGACTCACATTTCACTGCTGGTTATATATGCTATATATAATTTTGTATGTGACGAATAAAAATCTTGAATCTTGAATATCATTTAATGCTCATTCCTCTAAAACAGAGAAAATATATTTCACAAACATCTACATATCAGTCTCTTTTAAAGACTTTAGTGTATATAATGAGTGGGTTATTATAGCACCCAGACCACACAAATTTTCAAACCCTGGCTACGGCCTTCCATTCCCCCAGTGTGTTTCTCCTTTTCACAGTCTGGCAGAAATGATGCGTGGTTCCAAAATACATGGTCACATGACAGTAAGAGTCTACAGAGGCCAAGATGCAGGAGGTGGCTCAACTTACCCCCATCTCACATAACTTCAATTAAAGATGAAACAGAAGCAGGCTGAGAGAGAGCCCACTCTTATCAAAACATCTACAATAAAGTCAATTATTACAGAGTGTGCTATATTCTCTTTTAGTTGTATATTTGTAACAACTGGACCATTTGTATTAACAAGCACCCACCCTCCTTCTGCCCCCTTTTTTAGTTTGGGCCATTGCCCCTCAAAATTAATCTTCACTGTCCTGCATACCGAAATTAATTAATTTATTGTGCTGAACACAAAAGAAGATATTTTGAAGAATGTGGGTAACCAGACAGTATAGCTGGTCCACATTGACTTGACAGAAGGAAAAAATATGAAAGTCACCATGGACCAGCAACTGTTTGGTTACCCACATTCTTCAAAATACCTTTTATGTTCAACAGAAGAAAGAAACTCATTCAGGTTTAAAAAAACTTGAGAGTGAATAAATGATGGTATAAAAGTAAAACACTATGACAAAACTGACAGATAGATGACAATTTTCATTTCTGGATGACCTATAGCTTTATTATTTATACAAATTTTTTAAAAATAAAATAAAAACTGAAAAATCACTCACTGCTCATGACTGATGAACTTTAATACATTTTAATAATATATTGATGTATATTGTGTATATAGCGTCTTATTTAATGTTAATGCTAAATACTGTACAATTTAAATAAAAGGATTTTAAAAACACTATACAAATTAATCAACTCTAATAAACATTGTTTGAAGATTGCATTTACCAGACTACACATTACTTTTTCAAATACAGTGCCATTAAAATTTGTCAAAAAAGCAGCTTATCATTAGAATGTCCTACATTTTCAAGTCTCTTTTCTGAGTTTATTATCCCAGATAGCACTTGTATATCTGTGAAATGTCATGCTTGATCTTTAAGATGTTCATTTAACAGACATAGTTTTGCATGTTCAGCCATCACCCAACTTGGCCTTCCATATATCAATAAGTTTCAAAGGATTCTGGGATCCTGGAAGTTCAGTTCTCATTTTTGAGGGACCGTTAATTATGTAGACAGACAATAATACTTCCTCAAGATGGCTTCTCTATCTCCGTCAGAATGTTGTTTTCATGTTTTTTGTATTGTGAGTCGTGTTTTTGTGAGTCTTCATAGTGTCTACCTGTCTTTAAACATGCATACCGTCATACTGCTCGTTGTTGGCAGAACCACTTTTTTAGGGTTAAACTCCACACGTTTCCAAAAAATACACCAACAACATTAACTTTCCAACACAAGGTAAAAACATTTTGGATTTTGTCTACACCACCCAGAAAGGAGCTTACAAGGCCCGCCCCCTCCCCAACCTCGGTGCCTCAGTCATGCTAATGCCTGGTTCATCTCATTAAAGTCACAAACAGATACAAGTGTGGCCAGGAGGGTCATCAGAGGCTCTTCAAGACTGTTTTGACACCGCTCACTGGAATATGTTTAAGCAGGCTGCCACATACATTAACTCCACAGACCTCCAAGAGTATTCAGAGACTGTCACTGCCTACATCACTAAGTGTACTGATGATGCTACAGTCACAAAGCCCATCAGGGGGAGATCTACAGACTCCTTAATGACATGGAATGCTGCCTTCAGAGCTGGAGATGAGTTGGGCCTGAGGACAGCCAGGGTCAAACTATCCAACGGCATCCAAGAGGATAGCCCATCGTTTCAGTGACAGCAGAGACTGTGGCAGGGGATACAGACCATTATGGACTACAAGCCCCCACCGTGGACCTGTAACAGCAACATCTCTCTGCTGAACGAGCTGAATGCCTTCTTCACTCGTTTTGAGGCACAAAAGAGCATCACGGCACAGATGACTCCACCTCCTCCCGGTGACCAGGTGATGAAGCTGACCCCAGACAGCAGAGGTGATCCTTCAGCAGGATCAATGCACGCAAAGCTCCGGGTCCTGAAAGTATTCCTGGGAGTGTACTGAGAGACTGTGCAGGAGAACTCACTGATGTCTTCACAGACATTTTCAGCATCTCACTTAGTCAGGCTTTTGTTCACGCATGCTTCAAAGCTACCACCATAATTCCAGTCCCAAAGAAGCCGTCTCCATCTTGCTTCAATGACTACCGTCCTGTTGCACTTAACCCTATTCTAATGAAGTTCTTTAAACGGCTAGTCATGAAACAAATCAAGTCTGCCCTCCGCCCTCCCTGGACCCCTTCCTGTTTGCATATCCGTCTAGCACCCCACCGATGATGCCATCGCCACTACCCTCCACTCAGCACTCAAACATCTAGAGAAAAAATACTCACATGTCAGAATGCTGTTCATAGACTTCAGTTCAGCATTCAACAAAATCCCTCAACAGCTCATTCACAAACTGGTCCAGCTGGAGCTCAACACTTCGCTGTGCAACAGGCTGTTAGACTTTCTGACTGCTAGACCTCAGGCAGTATGGGTCGGCAGCAAACACATCCAGCACCATCACACTGAACACTTGTGCCCTCCAAAGATGTGTGCTGAGCCCCCTCCTCTTCACTCTGGTGACCCACGACTGCACACGGTCACACAACTCCAATCTATTTTTTAAGTTTGTGGATGACATGACTGTGGTGGGTCTCATTTGCAACAAAGATGAGACAAACTACAGGAGCCAGGTGAGCCACCTGGCCGGGTGGTGCAGTGACAAAAATCTCTCTCTAAATGTGGAGAAGACGAAGAAGATTGTTGTTGACTTCAGGAAAGTGCACACTCAACATGCTCCTCTGACCATCAATGGTGCAACTTTGGAGAGATTGAGCAGTAGGGCTGTGCGATTAATCAAAACCATAATAATATCACGATTTGAGCGTGCACGATTTTCCAAGGCCTCGACCTCCCGCAGTATGCTATCTGAACCAATAAGAATACAGCACGCCTAAGAGGAGCACGAGAGCAGAACAGACTGGGAATATGTCTAACTGTAGGTTCACACACAGTTTTTTTTTTTGAGCCCATGTTAACAGATCAGAACGTTCACACTGCATGCGGTAAAAGATGTGAACAGAAAAGGTTAGAAAAAGAAAGGTGCAAAAAGATTTATTATTAAGCGCATGAGCATAGAGAGAGTTGTGAGTGCACAAGACACAGGTTGAGCGAGAGGAGACACATTTTAAGTGCACATTTTAAGTGCACGAAGTATGTGTGAACCTGTATAATGTATAACAAATATATTTCAACACCTGAGGCACCGCTACAATGAGCTCTATGACCAATGCATGGCAAAAAAAAAAAAAAAAAAATCCCTGGACACGGGTTTTATTTTATTAATTTATTTTTTGCTATATGGCTAGACATTTTGTTTGACATCTTTACTTAGTGATTATTTTGATTTATGTCTGTTCTAGAGACATTACAACTTTTTGATAAAGCTCTCGTTGGTTTTCTTTTGGAAATATTTTTCAAATTTATACTCAATGCATTTATGACTGTAAAACATGTCTGTGTGTGTCAAAATTGTGATTAAAATCGAAATCGCAAAATTAAAAAAAAAAAAAACGTGATAGGTTTTTTTGTCCATATCGCACAGCCCTAGTGAGCAGCACCAAGTTCCTAGTAGTGCACATCACAGAGGACCTCTCCTAGACTCACAACACCACAGCACTGGCCAAGAAATCACAGCAGCATCTCTACTTCCTCCGCAAACTGAGAAGAGCCAGAGCCTCAACACACATCATGTACACCTTCTACGAGAGCATCCGGACTAGCTACATCATGGTGTGGTTTGGCGCCTACAACGCGTCCTGCAGGAAGACCCTACAATGTATAGTAAAAGCAGCTGAGAAGATCATTGGTGTCTCTCTCCCCTCCCTCCAGGACATTTATGGAACCCGTCTCACCCGCAAAGCCCTCTGTATCACAGGTGATCCCACCCACCCGACACAGAGCTTCTTCAGTCTGCTGCCATCAGGGAGGAGACTGCACCTTGCCCCACTCCCCTCTTTTTTCTCATGCACCACTGAACTCTGAACCTTAGTCCCCAGCTCCCACTAACACACTAGGGCCTGCACCAGACACTTTGTGCAGCATTGGTCTGCTCACTACCTCATTCAGCAGTTAAATGACCTCATTCAACTACCTCTTCTGTCAGTTTAAATTAAGAACTGCTCTCTGAGATTTTTGACAATTTCATCAGACTGAATAAGCTCTTTTCCATTAGTCATTATTATATCTGCAATGTTTGAGTCACTGGTTTGCACCTTGTCTGCCATGTGACGTGCTGCTTTACTTATATTTCTTTTTACATAACCTATTTGTATATTTGCATAGTTTATATTTTATTATCTGTATTTAAGGTTCTACTGTATCTGTATGCACCAAGGGCCAGAGAGTATCGCAATTTCAATTCTCTGTATGCATGTATTGTACATGTGGACTTGACACTACACCCATGTTTGGGGTAAAATAAGGGTTTCACCCTTTTCATTTATTAAGCGTTATAATGATACATATATAATTACTGCTCAAATATGACAAAAAAAATCATGAAATAATTTTTACTACAAGCAGAATAAATGAGCCCGGCTAGTTTAATATTGTCACAGTGTAAACACTAATGCAGTTTGTTCTCCAATTTAAGGTTTTTCTCCAGTGTGAATTGTCTGGTGCTGTTTCAGTTGATGATCTGAACTAAAGGACTTCTCACACTTTAAGCACGCATGAATTTTCACACCACTGTGTCTTTTCTGGTGTACTTTTAAATCATCCAGCCATATAAAGCTCTTTCCACACAAAGTACACAGGTGAGGCTTCTCCTCTGAATGAATTTTTAGGTGCTTCTTCAAGTATGATGCCCTAGCAAATATTTTACCGCACTGATCACATTTATATCCTCTTTTTTCTGAATGAGACTGCTGATGTACTTTAAGACCATATGCTTGTGTAAAACTCCTCCCACACTGATCGCAATCGTACGGTTTTTCTCCAGTGTGGATACTCTCATGTACCTTTAGATGTCCTGATTGTTTAAATCTCTTTTCACAGTGTGAACACTTGTAAGGTTTTTCTCCAGTGTGGATTCTCTGATGCAGTTTCAGTACAGCAAGAGTAGCAAACGCCTTCCCACAATCAAAGCACACATGATCCTTCTCACCGCTGTGTGTTTTCTGGTGTAATTTAAGAGCTTCTGCTTGTATAAAACTCTTGCCACATTCGTCACATGTGTACGGTTTGTCTCCAGTATGAGTTTTCATGTGATACGTAACACCTTTCTTGGACAAGAAACTCTTTCCACATTGAGAGCAGCTGAAAGATTTTTTGCCTCTTGTTTGCTGTGAGCAACTCAAAGATTCATCTTCAGTTTCGACTTGATGTTTCTCCTCTGCTTCATTCAGTTCTTTGCTCTCCTCACTCTCTTCCTTCAAGCCTAAAATTAAAATTCAAAGTTAATTTTTCGTAAAAAAAAAAAAAACATGATAGAAATGAGAAAGGAAAGGACATTTGCTACAGTTGTTACACAAAATGATGATTATCTGCGTTTCAGGCCAATAGTGGACATGCTAGTGTGTGCCAGACTCAGTCACATTTCTACAGTAAACTCCAGGGGTCTCATTTATAAACCTTACGTATGCACAAAATGGCATAATATGGGCGATTCTCGCGAAATCAGACTTATGAGGTGTCATGAAACATTTTGATGATAAAAGTAAATGCTATCAAAAAAAAAAAAGAAGGATACAGTTATAAACATCTCTTCATCTACTATTTTGCACATGATTTCAAATGACATCATAAATAACTTCACATTTAAGGGAAAATTTCTCATTACCACAACGTGTCCATGACTGGATTTGAGTTCGAGGTGGAATTTTTCATAATTAAAAAATATAAATAATAAAAAGCTTCAGTGCATGTTATACTATAAACATATACAGTAAATAAACATGTGGTATTTGGTGATCATTGGTAAATGTAGTAAAAACAATAAGGAATATAAAATGTCCAAAACCAATTTTCTCATCCTCCGCAACAATTGTCAATCATTGTTTAAGTCCTCAAGGAAGTAACATTTTCGAGGTCAATCATTGTTTAAGTCCTCAAGGAAGTAACATTTGAGGAGTTTTGTTGGAAGGGACATAATTGACTGTGGCACTCAAGATGGCTACCAGGTAAGCATTTCTTATTTTTTTTTTCTCCAGATAAAAGTTAAAATTTTTCTCCAGATAAAAGTTAAAATTTTGTTTGTCATAGTACCTACACAACTTTTTAGTTCTCATTACCGAAACATGAGTTTGTGAAGTTAAAAAAAATGTTGCCATTTAAATTTTTTGATTACTATATACTAGGGATGGGCGTTTTCCACAAATATCACATTTGAATATTTGAGCTCACAAAAAACGAATATTCAAATATTCAATTATTTAAATTAAGTTTAATGAGACAGACGTTATTTTTCAGCAACATTTATTGTTTCCGTCATTTTGAACAAGCTTACACACAATAAACTTGAACATTACACATCGTGTTTTGTAGCTGAAAACCTTTAACAATGCGTGCAAACAAACAAAAGTACAGATTAAAAGCAAAAAAAACAAAAACAAAGAAAAAATGTAAAGAAGCCTGCAGCAATTAGGCTATTGTAGAACGCAACCTGCACTTAACTTTGAAACTTTTAAACTGTCAGCAAATCTTTTTTGCTTTTTTTTCTATTGTTTTATATGTTCTTGTTAAGAAATACGGGCATGTAAACATGATCGTGGGAAAGTCGGCTCCTTAGTCTGTTAACAATAAGGCCGGTCGCGGAGAAAACACGCTCAGAAGGCACAGACGTTGGCGGGACTCACAAATAACGGTGTGCCAAGCGAATACATTTTGTGAAGCGCTTCGTGTTTTCGTTTCACCACTGAATGGGATCCTCATCTGGTGGAATACATAGCTCCAGCAAGAACTGTTCCCAGTCGTCTCGACTGGACTCTCTGTAATCATCGCTAAAGAACTGGCTCAGCCTTTTCCGACGAGTGGGCATTGCATCCTCTTCATCGTTGGTGACGGCGGCTGCATCCGCACCACTCACATTAAGGAAAATGTTCTGATAATGTTCAAAAAAAAATTTTTTGTCTTACTTCTCTCATGTTTTCATCGAGAAACCTGAGATGTTTGTGTCTAGGGCAGACACGAGAAGAGGAGTTTTCACTGCATTCTCCAAGTTAGCAGTGTTTATTCGTTGCTTGAGAGATGCCCCAACAATGTTCTTGAATTCGGTCACTTTCTGTGATTCTCCACGGCATATTTGAAGTACTGTAGAAGACCGCAGTTCTTAGTTGCCGTTCACATATTGTGTCTTGTCTAGCGCTCAAGTTCGTTATTTCCAATGTAGGTGCGCGGTATGAATGCACATAATGGAAGCGACGCGGTCGCGATGCACGATGCGATGCATCTCAACTTTTCAGAATGCCGCAAGCGCACCGCAGGTCATGTGACAAGAACTAAACATTCAGCTTCATCCTTTCCTGTAACAACGTTGAAAGCTCAGCCAAGATGAAGGAACTGCTGATCATAGCTGTATATGGATTGCCATTTTGAAATAAATTTAGTAGCAGAGCAACTAAAAGCGATTTTTTTGTGCTGCAAATCCATTTACCCTTTGCTGAAATCGTCTTCATGGAGAGAGCGCGTCATTGTTGCTTAGCAATGGCAGACACCTCAGGAGCCTGAGCGCTTTGGAAAGAAGGAGAAAGCGGCGCGCCTAGCGTTTTCCTCACGTTTTTAGCCGTGATATGTGAACGGCCCCTTATTCATTCATTCATTTTTTTTTTGCTTGCATACATCTTCAAATATCCCGTGGACAATCACAGAAAGTGACCAAATTAGGTTTTATTGTGAACTTTTTTTGTATTTTCGAAATTCGAATATAATTTTTATTTATCGAATAATTAGAGCAAAACGAATATTCGAATGTTCGACTATCCATGCACACCCCCACTATATACCCCATTATGGTCTAAATATAAGAAGAGGGGGAAAGTTTAGCTAACCCTTATTTAGCTTCCATAGTAAGCAAAACTGTTTAAGGTCGCTTATCCTCCCCAACACCATTATCATTCACCGCAACAATTGAAGGCCTGTTGCAGTGGAGATACTCAATGTTTCGGTAATTAGAAACAGACTTATGAAGGAGGAACGTGCACTATAACTCTTGCTAATTTCAATATAACTTGATGTTGCCTTGAACACTTCTTGAACAGATTGCGTAAACAAAATAGCTATTACAACCCCCCCAGCAGGGGTCACAAATTTTTCATTTTTTTCAAGTGCTTCCACAAAAAAACAGAATGAATGCAGTATAGGCCATTTACTATAAATGTAATATTATTTAATATTTTTACAGTGAAGTAGGGCTGTCACAGTTAAGAAATTTCCCCTGCGGTTATTATGGGTGGCTCAATAGCGCGATATGCGGTATTACCGCCGGGTTTTTTTAACATACCTAATTTATCCTGATTTTGCTGCATACAAACCTTTATCGTTGAGTTATGTAGCATATGTGGTTGCTTTTTTTTAACTGACAGAGAGACACGTTTTAAAACATTTTTGTTTATTTTTAAATGCCAAACAGCAATAAGAACATGTGTTTTCAAACAACATTTTTTTTTTTTTTTTAAAGAAATCAGAGTTCTAACACGTATTACACATGTATTTGCACGACTTTGGACAGCAGCGGAAATCTAGACTGATTATCGCGCCACCACTGGCCAACCAGGACAGTGGATTCGCGCTGGAGTCGATGCACTCCTCATGCAGAAAGCTCATGCATTAAAGATGCAGGACACTCTAAAATGCTTACCGTGAAAAACGCTTAACATGGCTTTATGTACTAAGACAGTGATATTAACAGACCAAACGAACTAAAATCATACTAATAAAGTATACTATTTATAGAAAATCAGATGGGCCCTGAATATGAATGCAACTCGTTTAATAGCACGTTAGCCTTTTCCTCCCATAGAAAACCGTTATAAGAAAACGCTTAATGTACTAAGACAGTGATTTTTAAAAACCAAACTCACTAAACATTATACTAATAATGTATACTACGTACAAAAAAAAAAAAAAAACTGTGAGTCCTGAATATGAATGAAAGTCGTTTAATAACACGTTAAGCCTTATGATGGTTTTCTATGGGAGGAAAAGGCTTAACGTGTTATTAAACGCGTTGAATTCATATTCAGGGATCATCTGATTTTTTTGTAGATAGTATACTTTATTAATATGATGTTAAGTGAGTTTGGTCTGTTAATATCACTGTATTAGTACATTAAGCCACGTTAAGTGTTTTTCACAATAAGCGTTTTAGAAGGCCCCGATGACCTCAAATTAGATGTATTGCCGTGTCACAGGAACTAAATTTGGACTAAATTCGCTGGCTTGGGTTGAAAGCCGAAATGTTCACAAATTGGCGAGGTGACATTAGGTTTTGGGACGAGATCGAGCGTCTCCCACCGTTTCAGCCGGCCTATTCAAAACAAAAGAAGCACCATAAAGCTACAACGGCTCGAGAGAAAATTACAGTCGTAACCATATTGTATCATTAATTTATTTAACATTGAATGCACAGTGACAAATAGAAAAAACAAGAAGGCCACGGCCTAATAAAAAAAAAAACCCTGAACACTGCGGTTGCCGCGGTTTCTGTGGTTGCTATCTTTCCTCTGCGGTTTGCTTGTCAATAGCGCGGTATTACAATATTGCGGTTATCTCGACAGCCCTACTGTGAAACAATGAATTTTTATGTCTTTTTTACGAAATGTTACATTTAATCAAGATGGATATTGTATATTTTGTTACAGGCAAGCATCAGTCGAAAAGAAAAGGGCATCAGAGAAAGACAGGCTGGCAAAGCATAGGGGAAAAATATACAGTAATCCAGTGTTACTTGAGGAGTACAGATGAAAGGAGAGAGAAAGGTCAGGGTGATAATAGGGATAAAATATAACTTGGATTAATTGTTTTGACCAACACTTGCACTCATCCCCACACAGACACATGCACGCGCACAGAAACATAAGTACACACACACACACACACAGATGCTGACATGCAAATGTGAAGGCTGACAATAATTGTACAGTATACACTATATTTTAGATACACACACTCTCTTTCACACACATCACACAAACACATGTGTGCGTGCTTACACACACACACACACACACACACACCATTCCAGCATGAGAGAAAAAAAATTTGGAAGACAAATTCGGCAAAATATTACAGAAAAAAAAAGCAAGAGCAAGCACTTCTAGATCTAACCCCAACATCTTCATTTAGTGAGACAGAAAATTCCTTTGGAAATGAATAAAATAACAGACAGGAACTAGACACAAATAAAGATTGGTACAAAGCAACCAATCTTTATTTCCAGTTTCGTTCCAGTTGTTTGTTTTAGTTGTTTGACCAACTCATAAATCGAGTTGCTGCTATTCAAGTTCTTCACATTAAATTATTCTCAGAAAAAGGTTGTGTGGTTCAATGTCAGGACCAAAAAGTGTTTTAGCTAAACTAAAATATTTTTACAAGAGCACATGATGCTGTTACATTTAAATGTTTCTCAAGACCACATGATGATATGTTACATTGAAAAAGTTCTCATCACATGGTTGTATGTTTAACTAGAATGAGAAAATGTATACTAATGGTTGTATAATTGTTAGTACTACAGTCGTGGCCAAAAGTTTTGAGAATTACATAAATATTGGAAATTGTAAAAGTTGCTGCCTAAGTTTTTATAATAGCAATTTGCATATACTCCAGAATGTTATGAAGAGTGATCAGCTGAATTGCATATTCCTTCTTTGCCATGAAAATGAACTTAATCCCAAAAAAAACTTTCCACTGTATTTCATTGCTGTCATTAAAGGACCTGCTGAGATCATTTCAGTAATCGTCTTGTTAACTCAGGTGAGAATGTTGACGAGCACAAAGCTTGAGATTATTATGTCAGACTGATTGGGTTAGAATGGCAGACTTGACATGTTAAAAGGAGGGTGATGCTTGAAATCATTGTTCTTCCATTGTTAACCATGGCGACCTGCAAAGAAACGCGTGCAGCCATCTTTGCGTTGCATAATAATGGCTTCACAGGCAAGGATATTGTGGCTACTAAGATTGCACCTAAATCAACAATTTATAGGATCATCAAGAACTTCAAGGAAAGAGGTTCAATTCTTGTAAAGAAGGCTTCAGGGCATCCAAGGAACTCCAGCATGCGCCAGGATGGTCTTCTAAAGAGGATTCAGCTGCGGGATCGGAGTGCCACCAGTGCAGAGCTTGCTCAGGAATGGCAGCAGGCAGGTGTGAGCGCATCTGCACGCACAGTGAGGCCAAGACTTTTGGAAGATGGCCTGGTGTCAAGAAGGGCAGCAAAGATGCCACTTCTCTCCCAAAAAAACATCAGGGACAGATTGATCTTCTGCAGAAAGTATAGTGAATGGACTGCTGAGGACTGGGGCAAAGTCATATTCTCCGATGAAGCCCCTTTCCGATTGTTTGGGGCATCTGGAAAAAGGCTCGTCCAGAGAAGAAAAGGTGAGCCCTACCATCAGTCCTGTGTCATGTCAACAGTAAAGCATTCTGACACCATTCATGTGTGGGGTTGCTTCTCATCCAAGGGAGTGGGCTCACTCACAATTCTGCCCAAAAACACAGCCATGAATAAAGAATGGTACCAAAACACCCTCCAACAGCAACTTCTTCCAACAATCCAACAACAGTTTGGTGAAGAACAATGCATTTTCCAGCACGATGGAGCACCGTGCCATAAGGCAAAAGTGATAACTAAGTGGCTCGGGGACCAGAATGTTGAAATTTTGGGTACATGGCCTGGAAACTCCCCAGTTCTTAATCCCATTGAGAACTTGTGGTCAATCTTCAAGAGGTGGGTGGACAAACAAAAACCCACTAATTCTGACAAACTCCAAGAAGTGATTATGAAAGAATGGGTTGCTATCAGTCAGGATTTGGCCCCGAAGTTGATTGAGGGCATGCCCAGTCGAATTGCAGAGGTCCTGAAAAAGAAGGGCCAACACTGCAAATACTGACTCTTTGCATAAATGTCATGTAATTGTCGACAAAAGCCTTTGAAACGTATGAAGTGCTTGTAATTATATTTCAGTACATCACAGAAACAACTGAAACAAAGATCTAAAAGCAGTTTAGCATGAAAACTTTTTGAAAACTAATATTTATGTAATTCTCAAAACTTTTGGCCACGACTGTACAATGTAGGCTACGTGACATGATTCTTAAGAAGAGCATAAGATTGTAACATGTTAACACAAGGCATGGTACTGTGATGATTAAGATAAATGAGAAAATGAAACACTGTTTATGAAATAAATGTTATTTAAAAAATTGTATGTGTTTTAAATTTGTAAAATAGGGTTAGGCATCAAACCCCTTTGTCAACAGTGAATTTGTGAGCTAAATCTCATTTCCAAAACATTGATCCTCATTATCGAAATGGCATTTTCATTATTGCAACATGTATATTTTTTACAAATTAAGCAATAATTAGATAATCATATTTTGTTTTAAAATGTATACATATTATACAACACTACTTATTTAAGGTCTGCTACATGACAAATGTGTATGGTATCTTTTAGTAAAACAATTAAATAAAAGAAATTGTAAATCATCACGTATGTGATCAATTCTTGCACCGCTCTTGTTTAGCCTGTATATGCTTCCACTAAGTCAAATAATGAGAAAGAACCAAATTGCCTATCACAGCTATGCTGATGATACCCAGATTTACCTAGCCTTATCTCCAAATGACTACAGCCCAATTGACTCCCTCTACCAATGCATTGATGAAATTAATAGCTGGATGTGCCAGAACTTTCTTCAGTTAAACAAGGAAAAAACTGAAGTCATTGCATTTGGAAACAAAGATGAAGTGTTCAAGGTGAATGCATACCTTAACTCTAGGGGTCAAACAACTAATAATCAAGTCAGGAATCTTGGTGTGATTCTGGAGACAGACCTTAGTTTCAATAGTCATGTCAAAGCAGTAACTAAATCAGCATACTATCATTTAAAAACATTGCAAGAATTAGATCTTTTGTTTCCAGCCAAGACTTGGAGAAACTTGTTCATGCCTTCATCACCAGCAGGGTGGACTATTGTAATGGGCTCCTCACCGGCCTTCCCAAAAAGACCATTAGACAGCTGCAGCTCATCCAGAACGCTGCTGCCAGGATTCTGACTAGAACCAGAAAATCTGAGCATATCACACCAGTCCTCAGGTCCTTACACTGGCTTCCAGTTACATTTAGGATTGATTTTAAAGTACTTTTACTCGTATATAAGTCACTAAATGACCTAGGACCGAAATATATTTCAGATATGCTCACTGAATATAAACCTAACAGACCACTCAGATCATTAGGATCGAGTCAGTTAGAAATACCAAGGGTTCACACAAAACAAGGGCAGTCCTCCTTTAGTTACTATGCCACCCGCAGTTGGAATCAGCTTCCAGAAGAGATCAGATGTGCTAAAACACTAGTCACATTTAAATCTAGACTTAAAACTCATCTGTTTAGCTGTGCATTTATTGAATGAGCACTGTGCAATGTCCGAACTGATTGCAATATATATTTTCACTGTTTTTTTAATTTCTTTTTATGTAAAATCATTTTCTAACTGTTTTAAACTAATTTTAAATAAGTACAGTTTTAATAATTTTAAAAGTTTTAAAATTGCTTGTTTTATTATTGTTATTATTTTTCTTCATTATTATTTTACTTTCTTTTATGTAAAGCACTTTGAATTACCATTGTGTATGAAATGTGCTATATAAATAAACTTGCCTTGCCTATGTTTCGGTAATGAGAGAAAATAAGAAAATTACAAAAAAAAAAATAAATATGAAAAAGTAATCTCTCCAGAGTTTTACATAGCTTTGAGCATGGGTAATAAGGGTCTACTTTAACATTAGCCAAAAAAAAAAAAATTAACCACATATTAAATATAATGTCATGTTGCGGTAATGATAATTATTTATGGACTTCATAAAAAAATTATATAGGAAATATTTTTTTTAATCTTCTAAAAATAATGGTTATAGTAAGTTCAGACCTCAATCTTATATGTGCAAAAAGAAAATTGGCTTGGGCATTTTAAAAATTCTGATGCTAGACACCTTCTATGTCTGGATTTCATGAGAATCACCCATATATGCGTAGGCAATTTTCCACGCACATATAGTGATTTATAAAAAACATTAACTTGGAGTAAATATGTACGCACCATACAGACATTATAAACGATGCGTACAAATTTTTTTTCACGGACTGAGAAAAGTAATGAAGTAAACAACGATTTTAAACTTACAAACAACATGATTACATAATTTCATTAACAATAAACAATTTTCCTGTGACATGTTATTTTTTTAATGACCGCGAGGAGTGCTATAGGTGCACAAAAATTAAACTTTAAACTAAACTACAGATTACATGTTATGAGAAATATTTTAGCGAAAACAATCTATGATGCACACTTACTGCGATATCATGACGGACACTGCTGGATTAGGCTACTGTACAACTACAGCTCCATGGAGGTGTTAATGTCGGCTAAATTCATCTCTACAACATTATAGAAAATTCCACTATATTTGAAAGACATAACTAGGAGAAAACGGTAAGATTCCTTTTTACAATACTTTGTCAGTGATGTGCCGAATCAGACAATACATTGCAATAAATATGGGCTTAACAGTTTCCACTAAAATAGCTAAAATACGTTAAAATTAGGGATGGCCGTTTTCCACAAATATCACATTCGAATATTTGAGCTCACAAAAACGAATATTTGAATATTCGTTTATTTAAATTAAGTTTAATGAGTCAGACGTTATTTTTCAGCAACATTTGTTTTCCATTTTGAACAAGCTTACAATAAGCTTGAACATTACACATCGTGTTTTGTAGCTGAAAACCTTTAACAATGCGTGCAAACAAACAAAAGTACAGATTAAAAGCAAAAAAAAAAAAAAGTGAACAAAGAAAAAACAAAGCAGCCTGCAGAATTAGGCTATTGTACAGAATGTAGCTTACACTTAACTTTTAAACTGTCAGCAAATCTTTTTTGCTTTTTTTCTATTGTTTCAAATGTTCTTGTTAAGAAATACGGGCATGTAAACATGATCGTGGGAAAGTCGGCTCCTTAGTCTGTTAACAATAAGGCCGGCCGCGGAGAAAACACGCTCTGACGCCACAGACGTTGGCGGGACTCACAAATAACGGTGTGCTAAGCGAATACGTTTTGTGAATCGCTTCGTGTTTTCGTTTCACCACTGAATAGGATCCTCATCTGGTGGAATACATGGCTCCAGCAAGAACTGTTCCCAGTCGTCTCGGCTGGACTCTCTGTAATCATCGCTGGAGAACTGGCTCAGCCTTTTCCGACGAGTGGGCATTGCATCTTCTTCATCATGGCGGCTGCATCAACACCACTCGCATCAAGGAAAATGTTCTGATAATGTTCAAAAAAGTTTTTTTTTTCTTACTTCTCTCATGTTTTCATCGAGAAACCTGAGATGTTTGTGCCTAGGGTCTAGGGCAGACGCGAGAAGAGGAGTTTTCACTGCATTCTCCAAGTTAGCGGTGTTTATTCGTTGCTTGAGAGATGCTGCAACAATGTCCTTGGATCACTTTCTGTGATTCTCCACGGCATATTTGAAGTAGAAGACCGCAGTTCTTTTAGGGGGTGTTCACATATCGCGTCTTTTGCATGCTCAAGTTCGTTATTTCCAATGTAGGCGCACGGTATGCGCGCTCATAATGGAAGCGACGCAGTCGCGATGCGCGCGCGGTGAGCCGCGCACCCGTTTTTTCCAGGCGCGTCCGCACAGCATCGAGTTAAAAACATCTCAACTTTCAGAATGCCGCAAGCGCAGGTCATGTGACAAGAACTAAACATTCAGCTTCATCCTTTCCTGTAACAACGTTGAAAGCTCAGCCAAGATGAAGGAACAGCTGATCATAGCTGTATATGGATTGCCATTTTTTAAAATAAATTTAGTAGCAGAGCTACTGAAAGCAATTTTTTTGTGCTGCAAATCCATTTATCCTTTGCTGAAATTTCCGCGTCTTCATGGAGAGAACGCGTCGCCTCAGGAGCGCTTCTGCCCGAGCGCTTTGGAAAGAAGGAGAAAGCGGCGCGCATAGCCTTTTCCACGCCTTATTAGGCGCGATATGTGAATGGCCCCTTAATCATTCATTAATTATTTTTTGCTTGCATACACCTTCAAATATGCCGTGGAAAATCACAGAAAGTGACCAAATTAGGTTTTATTGTGAACTTTTTTTTTTTCTTTTTTTTTGCGAAAATCGAATATCATTTTTATTTATCGAATAATTAGAGCAGAACGAATATTCGAATGTTCGACTATCCGTGCACATCCCTAGTTAAAATATGTATCTTATCAGCAAAACTGCATACATTTAATATAAAATAATTGAAATTCTATTTGGCCAGTGTAAAAGAATGAGATCATCTAAAATATATCTGAGAACTACTTTTGTTTTTATGGATATTTTCATATATTTATTCTAAAACATAGTAAGGATACTCTTTCCCTACTTTCACTGTGTTAAACATGGTGTCAAATGCGTGAGCATATGCATAAATTATATTTGCGTACACAAAATTCAGCTTTTGTGCCTATGTACACTTTTAGGATGATATCTACGGAGAGTTTTATAAATGAGACCCCAGGGCAGGGCCGGCATCAAAGAGGTTGTTGATTAATATAATAAAAATTTGAAAATATAGTTGATATTAGGGCTGCACGATGTGTCGTTTAAGCATCGATATCGCGATGTACGATTCCACGATAATCACATCGCAGGATGTGCGGTGTATGCTGTCGTAGTTTATCCAATTCAAACAACCAGTTTCGCTGTCTTGCTCTCTCTCCCTGGCGCATATTAATCAATTGACACGATGGTGTCGATGTTTAAATCATTTAAAATGAAAATGTAAGTGTGATCACCCTATTTTTGTTTGTAAGAAAATTTTTTATTAGATTTCATATCGCAATATATATCGCAGAACAATAAAATATCCAGGGTTTCCCATACATTCATTAATTTGTGGCGGCTCGCCACAATATCAGTGCTGACAGCCACGGTTTGATTCAGATTTTTAAACTATATAATATGGGTACAATTGTATTTTATTGTAGAGCTGCGCGCTGCTTGCTCCCTCCCTCTCACAAACTGACAACGGAGGCATGCACGACTAGCCCCTCCTCTTCGAACACGATCTGAATCAAAACATGAGCATGTGTTAGTTAGAGGACGGATCACCGGGGCTTAATGCTTATTCCCCCAGCGAAGATTCCAGAATCAATCCGGAGTTGAATGGTTAGTAATGAACACATAACTCTGAGAAGTTAGTCTATGTTAAGCGCTGTCGCGTTTCCATTACAGATTCGCGCGAAACTTTTGTGTTGTTTTCTAAATATTGATAAACAACTATTGCGAAATGACGGCGTTTCCATTAATCGATGTTATGCGACTAAAATGTATTTTTTTTCCTCTCGCGATCAGTCATTCCAAAAATAATGGCAACGGACGTTGGTAGGTTTATATATATCACAGCCACCAGACTAGATATTATACTATTATTATCTCCAGGTTCAGGTTGGTGTGTGGTGGTTTTTGTCGACCTCAATCTCCAGGTCTCTGTGTGTGTGTGTGTGTGTGTGTCTGTGTGTGTGTGTCAGAGTCTGTGTGTCCACCTCCAGGTCCAGTTTGGTGTGTGTGTGAGCCTGTGTGTGTGAGTGTGTGTGTGAGTCTTTTTGAATGTTTGAGTGTGTGAGCCTGTGTTTGAGTGTGTCAGTAAGTTTGTGGGTTTGAGTGTGTGTGTGTGTCCATCTCCAGGTCCAGGTTTGTGTGTGAGCAAAATCTGCAAGAAGAAGTCTGTGGAGCAGTCATAGCAGAAAGTGTAGCAATGGCATAGCAATGTAGCAAAAGCAATGTCTTTAAAGGGATAGTTCACCCAAAAATGAAAATTCTATCATCGTTTACTCACCCTCAAGTTGTTCCAAACCAGTATGAGTTTCTTTGTTCTGCTGAACACAAAGGAAGATATTTGGAAGAATGTTCGTAACCAAACAGATCTCGGTCCCTATTGACTACTATTTTTTCCTACTATGGAAGTCAATGGGGACCGAGATCTGTTTGATTCTGTCATTCTTCCAAATATCTTACTTTGTGTTCAACAGAACACTTGAGGGTGCTTGAGGGTGAGTGACAACTTGAGGGTGAGTAAACGATGATAGAATTTTAATTTTTGGGTGAACAATCCCTTTAAGGTATCTGACACTAAGTGTTTGTAATGGAAATGTGAACTTGTCACTAAAAATATATGATATATTTATGATTTTATATATATCTATATATATATATATATATATATATATATATATATATATTTAACTTAACTGTTTTTTCACAGCATTTTATTGATCGCTTAAAATATGGATATTAGAAAATGGCTCGTCGGTTCTGCTTCTGCAAAGCCTTATTAGCACCCTGCCTTCTCATCCAGCATTGCCTACACCATCTGACATTATGCAAACACTGGTTGGCTCAAACTCGGAGATTAGGGCTAATGAGGCAAGCTCTGCCTTCAGTTTTTTTAAATGGTAAGTTATGCGTTTATTTAATTTCCGTAAGCTTAAATGTTAACAGCATATAATTGTCAATCTATTTTGTTTTTGTTGCGATGTGATTGTGGTAATACTAATTAGTTTGTGTTATTCTTCTTCACTTTATATGGGAAATGAGCTGACATTTTGTACCAGTTGTATGTGTGTGCGCTTACTATATTGGTTGTTTTTATGCCTTGGTTTTGCAAGTTATAGTTGCTGATTGCGAGCCCCCCTGTTAGTTTTGGTCTGGCGCCGGTGTTTTGTAATATGCGGTTCTCGTGAAAAACTGTTCCCGTGGGTGGAGTTTACGTGAATATTAAGTAGTTCCCTTGTTGTGGGCGTGTCCTTGACACAAAGCGCAAACGAATGAAACTGAAAATATCAGTGCACGCCAGTGTTGCCAGATTGGGCGGCTTCCCGCCCAATTGGGCGGTTTTGAATTTGATTGTGCGGGTAAAAATTGTCTTGGGCGGGTGGACAAAATTTGGGCTGGTTTGGGGTCAGTTTGGCGGTTTTCAAAAATATAAATTGTATAGGCTAATTGGCTAACAAACAAGCTCAAGTGTGCATAATGCATCTGAACAGTCATCACGTTGTTATAAACTGCAGTGCAGAGGTGCTGATGCTGATGTGGACGTCGCGGCCGTACTTTTAGCCAATCACTAGTGATCTACAGACACACGTGATGATTCATGAGCAATAACGGATCTAATTTTAAATGTATGAACTGTTTGAGTGATCATAATGCCTAAATATATGTTACATGGTAAAGAGTGGGAGAGTGTTTTAACACTCAAAACGTGAATTACACCTGTTGAGGGAAAGATGACACCAAGACTCTAATATTACTGCAACTCCTAAAATAGAGCACAGTTAAATTATTTAATTTATAACAATCTATTTATATATAATCTATATCTAAACGATCTTGTCTTTTATCTTTTAAACCGTACAGATTGGTATATCTTCTTAGTTTTGACTGTGCAAATGTAATGTTCTACAATATGAACTTCACAAAAGAATAAAGCCCCTATTAGTGCGGTATTGTTTCTCATGTGGACCGCTGTGAAAATGAATTTACATACCATCTCAGTGATAAACCCATGGATTGGAATGGCGATTATTATTGTTGTTGTTAATTTTCATACAGTATTTATCAATGAATGACAACACAGTTTTGACTGTTATATGTGTGCAGAAACAAGTGTGAAATACCTAATTACGTTGCTTTTTCCTATCACTTAAAATTCTGACTGTTGACATTGAAAATGATGCATATGTTTTTTCGAGGGTATCGGTAAATCAATTGTAAATCAATTAAATGTTTTGACGGTGACTGCTTGCATAACCTATTTTAATCATATTCAGTAATTGTCTTTAATGTATTTGCCACCATTTGATCCATGGGAAATTTATCTAACGTTATTATTTAGTTTTAAGGAGTTAAAATGGCTCTTAACACCTTTGACTTTGACTTACATGTTGTATCACATTATTTTGTTAGTTAAAGTTTTGGGCGGTTTTTTGTTGGAGTGGGCGGGTTTTTGTGAGCTTTTGGGCTGGAAATCGTCCATCCAATCTGGCAACACTGGTGCACGCTAATCAAATCGCTACTTGTTTGATTAGTTATTATGAACAGGTAATGATGTGTCAGTTTTAAGCATTGAAGCACTTCACCAGTGTCAAAACAATGCAGTTTGTGCAATTATGATTAATCGTCTGTAAGCTATTTTGCTTGATTAATTCCAGGCACACACCAAAACAATAAGCGAATAACCTATGCTAACCTTGGGTGATATAGTTTAAAAAATTTTATGTGTTTAGCTTTTTATACATTTAATTTGTGGGGCATTAATTGCTGTTTGAATAGTTTGATTACCCTATAGTTAGGCTACTGGTGACTATAACTGCATATATGACTATAACTATAAGCTAGCTATCCTTGTGTCATTTATAAACTCTTGTTTAGTTTCTATGTAGCCAGTGTTTCTGTCACCTAAATAAGCTACATACATACATACTGAGAAACATTCTTCTTGCAGTTAAAATGTTAATATTTTAATCAATCTAATTTGTAATTCATTTTATAAAACATAAACCTTAAAGTATTGTTCTGATTCAGTCTTCTCAGACATACAGTAGGTCAGCAGCTACTCCAAGAATATTATTTTTACATTTGGATAAGAAATCATGTGTCTCATCATCACCAGTGTTGTAATATGGCTTTGATTTGCTTTTGTGATGTTTCCACATATATTGATCATCACATAAAGTCACTGTTTCAGACTGGATGAGAGAGCTGAAGTCACTGGTACAGTAGCCGATCATTGTATGAACTGGATGTACTGTACATGGATGCTGTTCTCATCAAGAGACGATACATATCTCAGACACTCACAGTTAATTGTCCATTGCTTCATTCCTCATTCATACAATCACACAACTTTCCTTGTCTTTTCAATTTGAGTTATATTCATAAAGCAATTACTTTTGTACTTGTCATAGTAACATTTAATGAATGTAATATATATTTGATCTACAATATAATTTTTTTGAGTATAATTTTAAACAGTAAAAATAAAACACTTTAAAGATAACATGTTATTTGTTAACCTGAATGTCATGTTAATACATTTCAGAGAACTGTCAATATTAAAGAGTGTTGTTAAATTATTGAAATATTAACTTTAATTAATCTCAGAGGATATTAATTTCGGTAAGGGACAGGAGAACAGAGTTTGGCTGACAAAGAAACATTTGGGTTTCATTGTATGTAATAGTTGTAAAATGTGAAAACAATTTTGAATAAGATGTTCAAATGTTAAACATTATTTACACAATGGATCACTATTCTTTATTCTTAAATATGAGGTTATTTTTCAGTGCCTATGGTCAAAGAACAAACACAATGTATGCTTACATATGATATTCATTATTATAGGGTTTATTATTAGTTTCTAATAATGGTTCTTTCTCAGATTTTCTGAATAAGGCAGAATTATGTTATGTATATATGATGCAATAGGGACACTAACCATTACCAAATCAAACAGCACATTTATTTTGTCACATTTTATATGTCAATGTGTTCTTTATACCAGACTGATATATATATATTTAACTCAGGATTTTCATTTTGGAGCTTCACTGTATCACTGTTAATATTATAACTCTATATTAGGACTGGAGAGAGAGATGCTACATTTCACAACATCATTACTGAAGATTGAGGAATAAACACCAACCTACTGGTTCTTCAGTATCTTCATGTTTCACTCTGAAGGGCTCTGGATCACTTTTGAGCTCATTGTAATCTTCTATAAACTCCGTCTTTACCGATTTACGTTCTTCCTGGTCCTCTGAATACATGTCTTGAAGATGTAAATACTGTTTGCTTTAAATAAAAAAACTGATCTGTGTCGCTTCAAAAACGATGAAAATCCTTTGTTTTGTAACCGCAGTAAGGCCCGCGCCTCTTCTTTCTTCTTCTGGTGTTTGGCGGTCTGGGAAAATAAAGTAAAACGCGAATTTGCGCCACCTACTAGTCAGGAAGACAGTTTAATAAAGTAATGATACTTCTATATTCTTTGTTAACTTAAACGTAATAATTTCCTCATATAATTTTGTTTGTCTTTATTCGTTTTGTTAATATCACTTAAAATTACAATTCTCATCAGACCTTGTTGAGATGAAGTCCTCCTTTCATATGCAATACATTTTAGAAACTCTGTTTCTGGGTGTCCTCATGTCACAATTACCCTATTTTGTGCAAAAGTAATTTTCTCAGTTTGTACTATCATATTTATAAATCTATCACCCCCAAACGTCTTGGACTTGGTATAAATGTAGAACACCAGAGAAGAGATGATGCTGACCCTCAGAGGACCTCAGATGATGCTAACCCTAAATCAACAACAGAATTTACAAATACTGCTACATGTGTGACTGCATCATATAATTATTAATTAATATTAATAATGTTCATCGTCTAGCTGACTACGTCTTGTATTAATTTTTTCTAAAAATCCTATCAAACATGCACAAACTGACAGTAACCACCATAAGCTACTACTAAATATTCTAGAAACAATTTCTTTAAAGTTGCTTTGTAACGATTTGTATTGTAAAAGGCGCTATACAAATAAACTTGAATTGAAAAACCCCAAGAGCAATTAACAAATTAAATCCAGGCAGACTCTGTGATGACAAAAAAAAAAAAAAAAAAGCCCACACAACAAAATGCACACAGACCTTTAAACAGATTTATTTGAGGAAGCCAAAAATGCCTCAAGTACGACATTGGGGGGGGGGGGGTGCAATCAAAGAACTTTTACAGTATACAAGTTGGCGTTATCTGCATGCATGTCCACCGGTGGCTGGGGCACACTTCTGTCTGGAAGGACATTAATCATGGAGGAGTTATCAGCACACATTTGGTTTGAGACACAGACCAGGCTTCACTGCACTGAATTTTAGTCCCTTCATTTAGAGGCATTTGAACACATTACAGAAAACTCAACGCATGCAACACAAACTTTACTCTTAGAGAAAAGTTATTTCCCAGGTATTATAAATTATTTTGAAAAGCCATGAAATTAAAATTGTGTATGGTGTAAAATGGACCAAATTTAGTTACTTTGACTTTTTCGTTTTTTCAAATGATAAGATACTCAATTTGTGCGTGTGTGTTGGGGACCCAAGCATCAACAGAACGAATACCTTAGGATGCAGGTGTACATAAACGTCCTCCACATATAGAGCTGCAGCACTTCTCATTTCTCGGACAGTCAAAGTCACTGACACACAACTCTTCACATGGTCCTCTTAATCCAGCCAAAGTCATTGGACACACTCCTGGCTTTTCTGTTACACAAACACAAGGAAACCAGATCACAGAAGAACTAGTGCATCTCTGAAATTGCGCATTTGATCAGATGCAACTGCAGTCACATTCTTCTTTAGCTTGGGTTAAACTAATTTTTTTTTTCTTTGTTGAAACAGCAGCTATGCTATTGAGGTCTCAATTGGTTTCTCTGTTTTGCCACGGGATTTACATCATATAATAATTGCAGTCAATAGTGTTCATCGTCTGTTTGACTACATCTTGTATTCATTCTTCTGAAAAAGCCTGTCATATGTGCACAAACTGACAGTCACCACTTATAAGCTACTACTAAATATTGTAGAAACTTAATTTTCTGTAAAGTTGCTTTGTAATTATTTGCATCGTAAGAATTGCTATACAAAAAACTTGAACTAAAATGGGGGAAGAAAAAAAAAAAATCTGACCAAAGCATCAGTATAGCATACCTTTAGGTAGAGCTGTACACTGATGTCCGGATCCATTGCTGCAGCATTTCTCATCATTCGGACAGTCACCATCATGAGAACACAACTCCGCACAAACACCTTTTATTCTGGGAGTTGATTTTGGACACACGCCTGGCTTTACTGTTACACAAACATGTGACAAACCTCATTACTAAACTCCTCGCTGCATTTAAAATAAAATCACACTGCCATATTAATACCTCTATATGGAGCCATACACTGATGTCCACATCCATTGCTGCAGCATTTCTGATCACTCGGACAGTTACTATCTAGGGAACACGATGTGACACACAGTCCTACTCCAAGGGTTTTGCTTGGACACACTCCTGGCTTTTCTGGAATGCAAACATGACAAAAAAAAAAAAAAAATCTCACCTCGCTGCACTTGAAAATAAGTAAATAGACCCACAAGGAGAGACAACCCAGGTGAATAGGGTTTTTAAAAAATGTTTTCTGAAATGCTACATTGAAATATGCAGGTTTCATCCAATTAAATATGCACTAATTTGCATACACTTCTAGACAAAAAGTAAAAAAAAAAAAAACTTTGGATTAAACCAGGTTCGAAATTATCCTCATTCTATTGACATTATACTCAAAAGGTTTTTACAGAGCGGATTTGGATCTGTATCACTCCATAACAGCGTAAAAAAATAATAATAATAATTTTAAAACTATGCAAATTATGAGAACAAAACCCTCTGTAAAAAACAAAGTTTTTTTTGTTTTACTCCGTGCTGGAGGAAAAGCTAAAAAAAAAAAAAGCCTTCAGAGACATGTACTGTAATAGAAACATAAAAAAAAGATAAAAGGTGCATTTTGGATTTTTTTTTTCCTTTAGTCTGGGATTATTTTTTTTTTTTTTTTTGCCTTATCATACAAGTACCTCTATACGGACTCCTACACTGACGTCCACGTCCATAACTGCAGCATTTCTGATCATTAGGACAGTCACCATCTTTGAAACAGTTATTCTCCCTCACAACACAAATTCCTATCACATTGTTCCTTGGACACACTCCTGGCTTTTGTTACACAAAAAAGAAAAAAAAGAAAAAAAACACCACACAAACACAACACTGAATGCCCCATTGCATTATCACCATCACAACAATAATTTACATCAAGGGAACATCTCAACCACGGATCTATAATATAGAACTCCTACACGCATCAAAAGTATGAGAAGAAATAAGGGCAATGATGTCATTAAAAAAAATGTCAAGTTATAGTGCTGCAGAGATATCAACCTTAATTAGCAGTTGCATTACTAGCCCCACCCCGACAGGTGTCGTAATACCAGTTTCGGCCATGGGAGGCGGTATGCGGGCAACATAACCACCAGCCAACCTGCAATACACAAATAACTCGCACGGCTTGTGGGCGTACCTGAACCTGATGTCAATCATGTGGAAAGTACAGCCCACTACTTCATTTCAGTTCAGGGAAGAGAGCGGAAGGATGACTGAAGCCCTTGGCAAGAGACCACCACCCGCTACAGGGAAACAACCGCGCTCGGAATCACAAATCAAATCCGATAAGAAAAGGAGCCGAACCAGAGTAAACATCGGCACTGCTTTCAATCGCTGGAGACAACTGATGGACCTGAAAGAAATGAGGTTCGACACCGAACTTGCGACATTTCTTTTGGATTGGTAAGTTAGATGCTGTTAGTTTTTCGCTAGAAGTTTGTTTTATATGTTTGTGTATTTTTTTTTCGGGAAGTTATAACATAGAAATGTATCGAAGGCTGTTCTATAAACGTGCTAATGTTAGCGATGGCTAACCGTAGCTGCGTGTGATAATTAGCTAGCTATAACTTACCCATTTCTTTATATCATAAGTAACCTGCTCTGTCTAGTCTGTTGGTCTCCGTGTCCTCTTTGCTTCGTGGTTTTTCTGTACGTGAGAAAATTGATGTGTGGCGTGAAAGCGTGTGAAAAGAGTCAATTGTGTGTGTCTCACAGTGACTGGTTGAGAGTTGGCTGCTCTGGTTACGTTGGTTGGCGCTAGCTTGGTCAACATCAGCTGTCTGATGTTGACCAATGATGTTGACAGAATGCTGTCTGTCAAATTAATTTAATTCAAATAATGTGTATATACAACTCAATGTAATATGAACAAAACGAATATGAACATATTCACTGGTAAAGGTGAAGGGGAGTAGCTTGAAGATGTCATGTTTCAAAATCACTTGACATCACCCAACGTTCCTCTGGAGGCAAAACGTCCTCTTATAGCAGCGGTTCTCAATTCCAGTCCTCGCGCCCCACTGCTCTGCATATTTTGCACGTTTCTCTTTGTTAACACACCTGATTCAGATAATCAGCTCGTTAGAAATGAACTCTGTGCATGAACTGTTTTTCAAATGTTCATTGCTCCCTACTCTCTGAGCAGGGGAAATCTGTTGAAGTTTACCTCACATCGAAACATTCATTCCCTGATTTGTGCTGTGCAGCATCTTTAAACATGGACAACTGTGACATCATATACCTCTGTAAATCAATACAATTTAAATTCAAGTCTTGCAGACTTCAATGCACTTTGATTGGAACATATAGCTACGTTCACTTCGAACTGGAATCATGGTTGAATATCCTGTGATGTCCACTTCGCAGGGCACTTATGTTCGAATAGAACAAATGTCTGAAGCGCTAAGAGAAACGTTCAAAATGTGCAGAGCAGTGGGGCGCGAGGACTGCAATTGAGAACCGCTGTCTTATAGGCTTCAGCTATGCTCTAGGGTAGTTGTGAAGGTAGGGGCGGAGCATAGAGACTGCCGTTTCTCGTTTATTACTCTAGAGTAGACCAATTCACTTTATTGAGGAATATTGCCCCCATCTGGTATGGAATGTGGAGTATGACTTGATTTTTTTGCCAGATATGACAGATGGCATCTTTAAGGCCCTGTACAGCTTTCTCTATTTAGTTTAATTGGGAAAAGGGTTAAAAACAAGATTACAAAAGTAGTGAAATACGAACATCAAACCTTTTGAAGGACCGTAGCAACTATCATCTTGAAAACAAACATTTTCATGAATTTGAAAGTTTATCAGGTAAACTTAATCTTTTTGTAGCCTACTTATTTCTTCGCGTGGTGTAAAGTTAAATGGCTTTACTTGAGCACAACAGACACCAAAGGACGTGTCACAAGTATACGGAGAGAGACACAGCAAAGCAGCAGTTAACTAACGTTGTAGGAAACAGAGCGGTGCTTTTGCAGATTGCCCAACACAAACACGTTAAATAGAGTAAAATCAAACTTTTAAAAATACAAAGAATTACTGGAAAACGTGGAAAACCTTGCATAAACTCATGGAACAGACGAGCTTGAAGGACTTGCCCGGGCTTGTTCTTCCGTTGCTGCAGTGCAGGTGGGCGGGTCGTGTCTTTTTACGTCTAGTATAAACTTTTAAAATTAGTTTTGTAAAATCAATTTATGTTGTAGTCCAATGAAATTAATTTTATTATAGAAAATATTAACTTACGAAAATATTCACACTTTTTACTTATTGGTAACTCAAAAAAAACAAAGAAAGAAAAATAAATTAATTTATTGGAATAAATATAGTTTTTAAAATGAAGTCATATGGACAATAGCACTGAACGAATTTTTACAGTGTTTATATTTTTTAAATTACTTTTTTCCTTTATGTATTTATTCTACATTTATTTATTACTTTTATTTACTTATACTTTCATTCATTTTTATATTCTTTAAAATTCAGCTTTAAACTAAACAAATATTGTACCTGTTAGTGCTGTCAATAGATTAAAAAAAAAAAAGACTAATCACACATTTTTTATTAAATTAATGGCAATAAAATGCAAATTAATATATTTATGTTATCATAATTTCACATTGAACCTCCAAATAAATGAAGAAACAACTTAAAGATGGTGTATTTTAAATAAGGTTTCATGGCATCTTTTTACTTTGTAGCCTACTGTTAATGAAGGCCAGTATAATGTTACTGATATCTCTATTGAATTAATGTTTCCTCAATTTTAGCCAATAATTATAGTCTTTCAACATTACAATATGACTGAAAGCCATTATTTTTAACACTTAAAAGGTTCTGAAAAATATGACAACTTTGTCTTCACATAAACAAAAAATTGTATATGTATTATACAGAAATCAATGCCAATTCTTCTTTTTCAGCTTGCTTTCTCCCTAAAATTTATAATGATACGTTATAATAATGCAATGATATAATATTAATGCAGAGTGAGTGAACTTTGTTTTTGGCCATGCAGTATTTACTTAACTGTGCACTTTATTATGCATTTGCTTTATTTATTTGTTTTATAACTGAATTCCAAGAATGAGGGGAGAAAATTTTGACTTAAAATATACTACAACCTAATGTACTTTGTAATATACAGCACACCATTTAAAAAATTCATAAAATATATTTAAATAAAGTGCAAATAAAAAAAAAATAAAAAAACTTTTAATTCAAGTGTATTTTTTGTAAAATATGTTTTTTGGAAAATATACTATATTACAATTATTTTAAAGTGCATTAAACATGTATTGTGAAAATAGGCAAAAGCATGATGCTAATATACTTTTTCTATATTTACAGTTTTTGTTAGTACAGTATATTTGCTACATTATGTACTAACAGGGAATCTATTACAAATACAAAATAGTAAACTTTTTTTCTTGTGCTAACCCCTTACACAACCTTATCCTCTTGTTTGAAACTCTGAAAGAAAACACAAAAGATACAAAGAGAAATGTTTTAGTACAGGGGGTGTCAAATTCAGCTCCTGGAGGGCCACCTGCAGCGTTTTTCTCCAAGCCCAGTTAGACACACCTGAACCAGCTAATCGAGGTCTTCAGGATGACTAGACGTCCAGGTCCGGTGGAACTGGTTGGTGCTAGACTCTGGACTGGCCCTCTGGCCCTTTAGTATCAGAGGGAGATGTTTAGACATCTGTTTTTCAAGATAACTACAACGGAAAAGTTTATTTCTGAAAGTGGAACACGCTTTGCAGAAGTAATGGTGCTTTCAGGTCTTATTTTCAGAGGTCTATAAGATCCAGGGCCATGCAGAGACCTTTGGAGGGGCAGGTGCTCAAAGTATAAAAGGGGCACATGGAACAAGGCTTTAAATGGCACTGTTCAAAATATCAATACAGCAATATATTGTGATGCATTCCTTGCTGATTCGTGTATCGATATGGAAGCAAATGCTCTGATGCAGTTTTGAAAAAAAAACAAAAAAAAAAAAAATTCCACCTAATAATAGCTCTGGGATCAGAAACTAAAAGGTCTTAAGTTGTCCCAACCTGATGGCTTTTTCCTTCTCCGTTTCTGCAGAATAATTAACAGCTATTATAGTAAAAACTATAGAAAACGCTTGTGCCTCTACATTTTCCTCTCACCAGCCTCTGTCTCCTGACTTGCTGTTCCCTGCTCCCTTTCGGTCACTTGTGCCTCTACAGTTCCCTATTTTTCTTCCTCTGTCTCCATCTCCTCATCTGGGGCCCGTTTCACAAAGGAAGTTAAGTGAAAACGCAGAGTATGTTTACCCTGAAATGAGGGAAACTAGGTTTTCGGTTTCAGAATGGGAGGTGTGTCAAACCTGAGAAAGCAGGGCAAGTCAAGCCCGTTTCTGAAAGAGAGGTAACTTACACTATGAACCTAACCTGGTTGGGAGCAGGTTTTCTTCGATGAACCCAGAGTTTCTTTCGATGTCCTCCCCCTTTTTAAACACTTAATGCACTAGTGTTGGGCGATAGTCATTTTTCAAATCGTCAGCCCGTGAGATCGACGATACACGATCTTATAGTGCATGGGTGGAGCAAGAGAGAGACTCTTTGTACTTGTGTTTTAAACCGTGCAGGTGCGTGAGAGCCTACGGAATCATAAATGATTGAAAAAAATACACTTTAAAACATACTGATAAACTAATGTTAAATAAAAAAATACTGTATTTAAAACCACTACGTTCATATATATAGTCGGACACAACTGTCATATCGTGCGTACGGTGACAAATTTGGTGCATCTGAGCACAGAAATTAGTCTAAATGTTCTGCATCAGTCAACGGTGAAAATCAATGTAACCCTTATTTTATTTATTTATTTTTTCACTCCTTTTCTGATGGAGTGAGAGCATCTCTTTTCTGATGGAGTGAGAGCATGACTGGCGTAAGCAAATACGCATTCCTTCCCATCCTGCATCTGAGCAAGCACTGAACCTACACAATCATGAGAAGCATCAGTGTATAGTAGAAAAGGCTGTGTGAATATAGGGTGAGCTACAATGGGAGGACTAGTAAGTGCCTGCTTCAGTGAACTAAAAGCCTCCTCACAATCACTGGACCAATTGAAGACAGCACCTTTCTGGGTCAGAGCATGAAGGGGTGCAGCCACTACAGCGAAACTCCTGACAAATCTCCTATAATAGGAGCATAGACCAACAAACGCTCTCACCTCTGTTACCGTCCTGGGGGTAGGCCATGACCGGACCTTGTTCAGATTCTTTTCATCTGGCAGCAGACCCTGGCTAGATACAACATGACCTAAGTAGGAAACTTCACTGCGTGCAAAATGACATTTGTTAACCCTCAATTTCAGACCTGCTAAACGGAAACGACTAAAAACCTCCTCAAGACTGTTAAGATGTTCGCTGAAAGTCTGACTGAACACCAGTACGTCAAGGTAAACAAGACAAACCTTCCAATAAAGTCCACGAAGCACCAGCTCCATCAATCGTTGGAAAGTTGGAGGGGCATTCGTAAGACCCATCGTCATTACCTTGAAATGATATAAAGCACTGCCTGTATTGAAAGCAGTTTTCTCCCTATCCTTGGGGTCTAGCTCAACTTGCCAGTAACCACTGGACAGATCCATTGTGCTAAACCAGCGTGCACCTGCCAAGCTGTCTAAAGCATCTGAAGTACGAGGTAAGGGGTAAGAGTCTTTTACAGTGACTGCATTAAGCTTTCTGAAATCAATGCAGAATCTATAACTGCCATATTTCTTCTTCACTAAGACAACAGGAGAAGCCCAGGGACTACAACTTTCCTCAATTACATCATGGGAAAGGAGCTGCTGAACTTGCCTGTCTATCTCAGCTCGAACATGTGGCGATGTTCGGTAAGCCCTCTGCCTAATGGGCTGTGCATCCCCAGTACGGATGGTGTGCTTGACCAAATCAGTACGACCATAGTCAAACTCATTTGCACTGAAAACATCTGAATATTTGTAAATCAGAGTCTCTAGCTGAGTCCGTTCTGCACTGTCCAATGCAGACTGACTGAAGTCTACATTGGGTTTTGGGCAGGGCTCAATTTCAGTCTGTATCCGAGCTACTTTGGGTTCCAGCATAGAGTATTCTTCCCCTGGTTGCATGACTAAGGAATGAAACTCACCTAGCCTTATGCCACGGGAAACATGGCAATCCTCGTTTGTCGGATTCATAGCTCGCACACAAGTCACGCCTGCTTTCACAGAGGTTACTGTACGTGCCACAAAAAGACCTGGTACTGACTGAATTTCAGGATCTAAGAGTCCAACATAATTGCATGCGAACTCTTTTTCGCCAATGTTGGACTGAATGTTTACCAAAACGTTCACCTGTGACCTAGCAGGGATCAGAATGGGCTCTAAAGTCACGGCACTACTCCTTAGAGGGACTATTTCCTGTGAACACGAGAGGAACAGTCCAGTTCCACAATTTTAAATGATTTTCAATTGCAGCATGATGTTTGAGAAAGAAAATCCCACCCAAGGATAACTGGCTGTGTAGCATTTCTAACCACCTGAACATCATGTGAGAACACTTCCTCACCCAGCCTAATAGTAATGGGCAACATACCCAAAGTGTCAAGATAGTCACCCGTTACTGATTTTGCCAAAAGAAAGGATTTCTGAATAGGTTCAGAAATATCTTTAATCAGTGAAACACTGAGAATGTCAATTCCCTCGTTAACAAAAAAAAACCTGTGTCTACAAATGCTTGCATGGCAATGTTCTCAATGATTGCAAAAACATAAAGGCGTTGGAATGACAGGATTTACCCGTTCAGTTTGTTTGGGCCCAACCATAGTCTCAGCAGATACCCGGCCCATAGTACCTGCTACCAGCCATTTCCCTGAAGATCAACATCCTCTCCAACAAAACTGACATGATGATCACCAGACGAGGGTAGATGGTCAGTAGAGGATCGTGGGCCATATCTGTCTCGCCAGAGAACTTGTTGGAGGGCCAATCTGTCATATGATGATCCCGATGATGGGATGCGTGATGTAAGCGATGATCTCGATGATCAGAGGTTGGACTGCCACAACGATCACGGTGAGGTGGGGGCGAGCTGACACCGTTACGATGAATAAAAGTAAGGTTGGGATGTTGACCAGCAAAATGTGGAGACAGGTTGGTGCGATAATCTCGATGAGGTTGAGGTGGGCTGACGTGACGATCTCGGTAATATGGAGAAGCACTGATGTGACGATCTTGATGATGTGGAGATGGGCTCACATGACGATCTCGGTAAGGTGAAGATGGACGCACGTGATGCTCTCCATAGCCCTGACGTCTATCACTGTCTCGGTGGCTGAATGAGTAAGGTTCATCTTGACGATGTGGAGAAGACGCCGGTGACAATGGATATCTCCTAGGAGATGAAAGTGGAGAGTAACGTTGCTTGTCTCTTCCACGTTCAGATGAGTAATCGCTCTGTCTGGTGGAAGCGTGTTGCCTCTTCATTTGACTCACTTCCATCCTGAGAGCCTTAACATCAGCCGTCAATTGCTTCACCGCAGTCATGATTTCAGACGAAATGTCCCCAGATGCTGTGGTCTTTGTGGACACCATAGCTGAAAGGGATTCACTGGGTAAGGTAGTAGATGAGTTTGGTGACAGGCTCATCTTTTGACTCAGAGGGGGAAGAGGTGCAAGTCTGAGAACTTCTTGTGCCCGTTCCCACTTGCAAGCAATAGCTAAAGCTTCCTCTAGGCTAGTAGCACCATGTTCATGACATTTTGCTTGGAGGACAGGATCAAGACCAGCTACGAACCGTCTAAATCTTTCTATGGCAATGGCGGACTCACCATAATTTGGAAATGCTTCCAAAACTAGTCTTGTGATCTCAGCTGCAAATACTTCCAAAGGTTCTTTGGGCATACGTGGTCTGGCATTCACAAAAGTTTGAAAATGCAGCAAAAATTGTTTCCTCCCAAAAACATCATTTAATGCAGCAACACACAGTTCATAGCTCTGTTGTATGTCAGGAGACAGGGACAGCCAGTAAGCTAAAGCATCTCCACTCAACCTTGTAGGCAAAATGGCGGCCAAATCTTGCGTTTGTGCATCCGCACAGGCCTTAACTGCAAGCTCTAAACGGGCTTTCCATAAAGAAAAACTGTCTTTATCCCTACCGTCTCCATGAAAACACGGTGGTAGATCGACTTTAAAGTGCAGCAGTCTTGTAGTGCGATTTGCAGAAGTTGCGTGCTCTCTGCCCTCCGCTGTAGGTGCACTTTCATCACTATCAGTCTCATTAGAGGATGCAGCACGTGCGGGGAGCACGCGAGAATCGGTAGACATTTTCACTGCAGCTGCTGTTGAACTTGTAATGAAGCGAGTAGTAATGGCATCCACTTTAATTAATCTAACGACTGGTAAGTGTGCACTTACCAGTACCCTTCACGGTGCATTAAAAAATGCGCCTTCGTAATCGAATGCTTCAGCCGAGAAACTTCCAGAAACTCTTGAACACCGCTGCCACCAGTCTGTAACCCTTATTTTTTGTCTGCACCTACTCCAGTCTCTTCAACGTAGATCCATAAATAAAACACGGGTTACAACGGTGATAATTCACGTTTCAGCATGAACAGCCGAACAAACCAACTCTCGCTTGGGGTTTTTTTTTTTTTTTTTTTTTTTTTCCCCCCAAGCGCGCCGCCTTAAAGGGGCAGGCGCACCAAATATCTTTCTAACAAAACATGTATAAAACTTTGCATAAGACATTTGAAAATACACGAAAATCTTACTAAACAAATTCACCAAAATTTCTTATTTTTTCTTTCATATATATAGAACCCATGAATTGACAAAATGTAAAATAAAATTTGACCAGGGCCTGCAGGTGTCGCTGTTGGACAGCGTTTTCTCTACTTCCTGTTGGCCTTCTGTAGCAAATTGTAGCTCCGTGTAGCTGTTTTTATTTTATTTTTTTCTCTAGAATCTTTATCTTACTATCACTCTCTGTTTTTTAAAGTGGTAAAATATAACTTAATTCACACCATATTTCTGATATTATCGATCAATTCACACCATATTTCTGATATTATCGATCAATCTTATCAGATTAACTTTGATCGTTCACTTTTATTTTATTTCCGTGAGTGCAGTACACCTGCAAAGCGTTAGCACTCGTTAGCTTGTCATTAGAGTCTTCATTCGAACCTATCGCTGTTTTCTTTTCTCCTCTCCCTCGCTCCAGTTTTTCACAAGTTCAAACAACCACAGTAAGAATTTTCATCAAGCACGGTGAGTAATGGCTTCTCCTATCATTGTTTCTTGCACCTCTTGCCACATGTACAGTTTATCTATCTCTGTCGCTGATGAGGGATTCACATGTGATAAATGCAGGGAAATAGTTAGGCTGACAGAGAAGATTTCAGAATTAGAGACACGCATCCAAACTTTAATTGAGGATAGTAAAAATGTTAGGGCTCTAGAGACGGCTTTGGATGCGTCTAGCTCAGGGATTCCTGTACATTGTTCGGTTCCGGAAACAGAGCCCCAGCAGCAGGGCAACTGGGTGACGGTGAGGCAGCGTAGTCGTGGGTCAAAACACCGCTCTTCTGTTCCGATCAAAACATTAAACAGGTTCTCCCCACTCAGTGATGCACCCACTGAGAAACCTGATGAAAGTGCTCTAGTTATTGGTGATTCTATTGTACGGAACGTGAATATAGAGACACCAGCCACCATAGTCAAATGTTTACCGGGAGCCAGAGCGCCTGACATCTTGGCAAATTTAAAAGTGCTGGCTAATGCTAAACGTAAATACAGTAAGATTGTTATTCATGCCGGCGCTAATGATGTTCGACTTCGCCAGTCGGAGATCACTAAAAATAACATTAAAGAGGTGTGTGAACTTGCAAGCACGATGTCAGACACTGTAATATGCTCTGGTCCCCTCCCTGCTTACCGTGGTGATGAGATGCATAGCAGATTGTCATCACTCAATGGCTGGATGTCTAAGTGGTGCCCACAGAATAACATAGGTTTCATAGACAATTGGACGAGCTTTTGGGGCAGACCTGACCTGTTTAAAAGAGATGGTCTTCATCCCTCCTGGGGTGGCGCCACTCTTCTCTCTAGAAATATGGCAAATAGTCTTAGTGTTTATACTTGACTAACTGGGGCCCAGGTCAGGAAGCAGACAGACTGGCTAAACCGACCGTCTGCTAGCTGCCTCCCGTCACAGAGGTCAGTTAATTCTCAGCACATAGAGACTTTTTCACCTAGATATCACACTATAGAGACTGTGTCTGTTCCCCGAACTAGAAAAAACAAAAAACGTCCAAACCAAGTTAAGATTAACAATTTAATTGAGGTTCAACAAATAAAAAACAGAAGCAATATGGATAAACAAATGATAAAGCTTGGCTTATTGAATATCAGATCCCTTTCTACGAAAACACTTTTTGTAAATAATATGATCACTGATCATAATATAGATGTACTCTGTTTGACAGAAACCTGGCTAAAACCTGATGATTACATTATTTTAAATGAGTCCACCCCCCAAGATTACTGTTATAAACATGAGCCACGTCTAAAAGGCAAAGGTGGAGGTGTTGCTTCAATTTATAACAACGTTTTCAGGATTTCTCAGAGGGCAGGCTACAAGTATAACTCGTTTGAAGTAATGGTACTTCATATAACATCATCCAAAGAAACAAATGTTAATGATTAATCCCCTGTTATGTTTGTACTGGCTACTGTATACAGGCCACCAGGGCACCATACAGACTTTATTAAAGAGTTTGGTGATTTTACATCTGAGTTAGTTCTGGCTGCAGATAAAGTTTTAATAGTTGGTGATTTTAATATCCATGTTGATAATGAAAACGATGCATTGGGATCAGCATTTATAGACATTCTGAACTCTATTGGTGTTAGACAACACGTTTCAGGACCTGCTCATTGTCGAAATCATACTCTAGATTTAATACTGTCACATGGAATTGATGTTGATGGTGTTGAAATTATTCAGCCAAGTGATGATATCTCAGATCATTATTTAGTTCTTTGCAAAATTCATATAGCCAAAATTGTAAATTCTACGTCTTGTTACAAGTATGGAAGAACCATCACTTCTAACACAAAAGACTGCTCTTTTTAAGTTATCTTCCTGATGTATCCAAATTCCTTAGCATATCCAAAACCTCAGAACAACGTGATGATGTAACAGAAACTATGAACTCTCTCTTTTCTAGCACTTTAAATAAAGTTGCTCCTTTACGCTTAAGGAAGGTTAAGGAAAACAGTTTGACACCATGGAATAATGAGCATACTCGCACCCTAAAGAGAGCAGCCCGAAAAATGGAGCGCAGCTGGAGGAAAACAAAACTAGAGGTATTTCGTATTGCTTGGCGGGAAAGTAACATATCCTACAGAAAAGCATTAAAAACTGCTAGATCCGATTACTTTTCTTCTCTTTTAGAAGAAAACAAACATAACCCCAGGTATTTATTCAATACAGTGGCTAAATTAACGAAAAATAAAGCCTCAACAAGTGTTGACATTTCCCAACACCACAGCAGTAATGAGTTTATGAACTACTTTACTTCTAAAATCGATACTATTAGAGATAAAATTGCAACCATTCAGCCGTCAGCTACAGTATCACATCAGACAGTGCACTATAGACCCCCTGAGAAACAGTTCCACTCATTCTCTACCATAGGAGAGGAAGAATTGTATAAACTTGTTAAATCATCTAAACCAACAACATGTATGTTAGACCCTATACCATCTAAGCTCCTGAAAGAGGTGCTTCCAGAAGTCATAGATCCTCTTCTGACTATTATTAATTCCTCATTGTCATTAGGACATGTCCCCAAAACCTTCAAACTGGGTGTTATTAAGCCTCTCATCAAAAAACCACAACTTGACCCCAAAGAACTAGTTAATTATAGACCAATCTCGAATCTCCCTTTTCTGTCCAAGATACTAGAAAAGGTGGCATCCACACAATTATATTCCTTCTTAGAGAAAAATGGTATATGTGAGCATTTCCAGTCAGGATTTAGACCGTATCATAGTACTGAGACTGCTCTTCTTAGAGTTACAAATGATCTGCTCTTATCATCTGATCGTGGGTGTATCTCTCCATTAGTTTTATTGGATCTTAGTGCTGCGTTTGACACAATTGACCACAACATTCTTTTGCATAGACTTGAATACTTTGTTGGCATCAGTGGAAGTGCATTAGCATGGTTTAAATCGTACTTATATGACCGCCATCAGTTCGTAGCAGTGAATGAAGATGTATCCTATCGATCACAAGTGCAGTATGGAGTACCTCAAGGCTCAGTACTAGGGCCGCTACTCTTCACGCTTTATATGTTACCCTTGGGAGATATCATCAGGAAACATGGTGTTAGCTTTCACTGTTATGCTGATGCTATATTTCTTCGCAGCCCGGTGAAACACACCAACTTGAAAACTAATGGATTGCATAGTCGATATAAAAAACTGGATGACGAGTAATTTCTTACTGCTAAATTCTGAAAAAACAGAGGTGTTAATTATAGGACCTAAAAACTCTGCTTGTAATAACCTGGAACACTGTCTAAGACTTGATGGTTGCTCTGTCAATTCTTCGTCATCAGTTAGGAACCTAGGTGTGCTATTTGATCGCAAACTTTCCTTAGAAATCCACGTTTCTAGCATTTGTAAAACTGCATTTTTCCATCTCAAAAATATATCTAAATTACGGCCTATGCTCTCAATGTCAAATGCAGAAATGTTAATCCATGCATTTATGACCTCAAGGTTAGATTATTGTAATGCTTTATTGGGTGGTTGTTCTGCACGCTTAGTAAACAAACTACAGCTAGTCCAAAATGCAGCAGCAAGAGTTCTTACTAGAACCAGGAAGTATGACCATATTAGCCCGGTCCTGTCAACACTGCACTGGCTCCCTATCAAGCATCGCATAGATTTTAAAATATTTCTTATTACTTATAAAGCCCTGAATGGTTTAGCACCTCAGTATTTGAATGAGCTCCTTTTACATTATAATCCTTTACGTCCGCTACGTTCTCAAAACTCGGGCAATTTGATAATACCTAGAATATCAAAATCAACTGCAGGCGGCAGATCCTTTTCCTATTTGGCGCCCAAACTCTGGAATAACCTACCTAACATTGTTCGGGAGGCAGACACACTCTTGCAGTTTAAATCTAAATTAAAGACCCATCTCTTAAACCTGGCATACACATAACATACTAATATGCTTTTATTATCCAAATCCGTTAAAGGATTTTTAGGCTGCATTAATTAGGTAAACCGGAACCGGAAACACTTCCCATAACAACCTATGTACTTGCTACATCATTAGAAGAATGGCATCTACGCTAATATTTGTCTGTTTCTCTCTTGTTCCGAGGTCACCGTGGCCACCAGATCCAGTCTGTGTCCAGATCAGAGGGTCACTGCAGTCACCCGGATCCAGTACGTATCCAGACCAGATGCTGGATCAGCACCTAGAAAGGACCTCTACATCCCTGAAAGATAGCGGAGACCAGGACAACTAGAGCCCCAGATACAGATCCCCTGTAAAGACCTTGTCTCAGAGGAGCACCAGGACAAGACCACAGGAAACAGATGATTCTTCTGCACAATCTGACTTTGCTGCAGCCTGGAATTGAACTACTGGTTTCGTCTGGTCAGAGGAGAACTGGCCCCCCAACTGAGCCTGGTTTCTCCCAAGGTTTTTTTCTCCATTCTGTCACCGATGGAGTTTCGGTTCCTTGCCGCTGTCGCCTCTGGCTTGCTTAGTTGGGGACACTTCATCTACAGCGATATCGTTGACTTGATTGCAAATAAATGCACAGACACTATTTAACTGAACAGAGATGACATAACTGAATCCAATGATGAACTGCCTTTAACTATCATTTTTGCATTATTGACACTGTTTTCCTAATGAATGTTGTTCAGTTGCTTTGACGCAATGTATTTTGTTTAAAGCGCTATATAAATAAAGGGGACATTGACATTGACAAAATAATGAATTAAACATAAGGTTACCAATTCAACATAAGGTTACATCAATATTAGACTTCATTTAAAGTCCAACAGTTTAACACTAATATTGGGCATAAACGAACAAGTTAAATATATAAGTATTTAAAACAGGTAAGTTCATATATTTGGAGTAAATAAATATTCTATCTCTTTCATTTCATGGATTTAACGAGTTATCAGAGTCAAGGCAGACAGTTTCAGGGATTACAGGCTCTAAGTGCAGGTTTAAGTGCATTTTACCAAAAAAAAAAAAAAAACAATTATACGCCAGTGTGGTAATAGTAATAGACACTCAAATAATCTTAATGCAAATGGTAAACCTTATTCTAAGTGCAAATCTACTGTAGCTGCGCCCTCCATCGACACATTAGGTTAAATGACACATGTGTATAACGGCTTCAGTGGTGTAGGCACTAGGCAGTAATGTTTTTGGCACGGAAACTAGCTTGTAACACGATTGATTGGGTTCGAGTCAGGTTTTTGCAGAGCTCATTCTTCTCATTTTTTCCCATCATGTCACATTAGAATTTATTTTCAATAAAATAAAAAAAAGGTTCTAAAAGTGTAAGTAAAGTGCCTAACGAGTGTTTAATAATGATAGAACTTATAATTGTAATAAATAATCATTTACAATGTTATTATTGTATCCGGTTAATGTATCAATACTGAGGTGCAAATATATCTGCCAGTATAAAGTACAACTAGCATCTAATTATTATTTATACTTAGTCTGTTGCAAAGAACTGCTACTTTCACATGGTAAATAGAATATCATGATTTTCACTGAACATTTTTTCTGTACATAGCATCTAGAGCTACTTGCACTTAGCCTACTGTAAATCGGATCAATCGCTAAGAGAGCGTGTTAATTCCACTTTATTTGTATCGAGTCTGAAGTATGCGGATGTATTTTTGGCAGGAGCTGTTGCCATGGTGAATCGTAATATCAGCGCTCCATTGATAATGGCTTTTTTTTATAGTATTGCTGTTCTGGAACGGAAAACTCTGAGTTGACTTACCCTGAGATGGGGAAACTCTTGAGTTCAAGTTTAAACTCAAAGTTGGTTGAACCTCCTTTGTGAAACAGGTCCCAGCTCTATTACTTTCAACTCTGTCCATTTAGAAACAAGGCATAATTTACCATTTCAGCATTAATTATTTTAACCATCACTAGGTCTACTCTTGCACCTAATCAATAAGTCCAAAACATTAAACGACTGATACACTGGAATACAGTGATTAATATTACTGTTGCAGTTGTTTAAAATTGAACACCTTTGCAATGTAAACAAATGACAGGCTACAAGTGTTATTCATCCATCTCCTTCACACTGCACTTTGATGTCAGGTGTCATATTTGTCACATTAAGACACCCAACACCCCCCCCCCCCCCGCACGTGCCTGATAAGATCTAGGATTTAGAATGCATGTAAAACTAATATCTGAAATGTCTAGGTCTAAGATTTTCACTTGGACACACTCCTGGCTTGTTCCACACAAAATCCCTTCCTCAAAAACACACTTTAATAAAATAGGAATACCTGGATATGGAAGCATACACTGATGTCCACATCCATTGCTGCAGCATTTCTGTTTTCTTGGACAGCTACTGTCATCAGAACACTTCTCAACACACAGTCCGGGTCCAACAGGTTTCGGACACGATCCTGGCTTTACTGCTACACAAACACATGATAGAGAAACCAGATCACTAAATGACTCCCTGTAAAAGGGGAAAAAAAACTGATCAGTGCTTCTGTATAACATACCTGTATTTGGAGGCATACACTGATGTCCACATCCATTGCTGCAGCATTTCTGATTGTTTGGACAGCTACTGTCACCAGAACACATCTCAGCACAATGTCCAGAATCACCGGGTTTTGGACACGATCCTGGCTTTTCTGCTACACAAACACATGATAGAGAAACCAGATCACGGAGTGCCTCGCTGCATATGAAAAAACGTAAAAGCTCATTTAATTCACAATATAGCAATATAAAGACTATGTGACTCATTCATGAAGCATGCAGGAATAGGAGTAAATTCTGAGTAATTTGACCATTAAACAGAAAACACTTCGTAAACCAAATAATGCGTGTCAACAAACAAAAGAGCCACACATCAATAATATTAATACCTGTATATGAAGGCATACACTGATGTCCACATCCATAGCTGCAGCATTTCTCATCATCTGGACATTGATGATCCCCAAAACAGTCCTCAACACATGGTCTTTTCATGTCTTTGTCATCAGGGCACACTCCTGGCTTTGCTGATAAACAAACAAATAAAACAATTCACATAACAGAAAACCTTCTTCAAAGAGATGGCCTACTACAAATATTACTGAATATAAAAATGCAGTAGCCAGCAATATTAACTTCTCTGTGGTTCAGTCATTGTACAAGTAAAGTGAAAATGAGGTATTGAAGGGGTTGTATAGTGCATTTAAAAGATCGGTGCTAAAGGGCACGTAAAGTGGTTGCCTGATTACGAACCAATGAACCGCTTTTAGTGCTACTTGGCACCCTTTTTTAGTCTTAAGCATTTTTATACCCAACAAAAATATATTATAGTAACAATTTTGTAGCAAACATGCATGTGGTCAGACTACTTGCACAAGGGACATGTAAGGTGATACTTTATGACTTGATTCAGTTTACCATGCAGAATTTATAAGTTGTTAAATGAGTGAAGTACAAAACACTTAAATTTGACAAAGACTTCAGTATGGATGGCATACATACCTGGTAATGACTCTTCATCCAAACGAACATTTTGTTGTACTGCAAATAAAATAAAGTTGATCTTTACAATGGAAAAATACGTAAGAACTTATGATTTAACCCTTGTCGTTGGGGACATTTTCGTCCACTGGGGGTAAAGTGGAGTCTTATTTTGGCCACAACTTTCTCTGCGTTTCAGGAAAGTGGAAGGAGTTCGTGACAAATCTTCGACATTTTTGGAAAATGCTTTAAACCTCAAACTCAACAGTACACTGCCTATCTAAAGGGTTAATGGTCCCACCTAGTGATCAACCATAAAAATTACAAATTTTACCTCTTCCCAACAAGGAAAACCACCAACCATCAAGAATGCATGATTTTCGTTATAATGTAAGTCAATGGGGCAAAAACAACCATAGACAAATGGGGGAGAAAAAAAAATTAAAATCTAATGCTGCACAAAAACTATCAATGCATCAAAGCCAATGTAGTTACTAATCTTTGACATGCCCAAGACTGTGAGAAGTAAACAAATAAAATACTTAATTGAAAATAGGCATTTTTTTTTAGTTTAGCTGCAGTGTTTCTGCACACGGTTTCATGAAGAACTGGTCCACAAAAGGAGTTCGCATTCAGAACCCCGCAGATGTGTTCACGTGCATTCGGGCCCTTTTTGCAAATATCCTATAAGTCTTAATATTAACGTTATATTGTATAAATAACAAGCGTATTCTATATGAAATTAGGAGTTAAATTAAATTTATGCATTTAGCAGACACTTTTATCCAAAGCGACTTAGTGCATTCAGGCTATCAACTTATATAACACAACCTATGGTGTTCCCAGGGAATCTAACCCCCAACCTTGACAACACAAGTCTCTACCACTTGAGCTACAGGAATCACTTCAGGAGTTGAATCCCATGGTTTAAAAACTTGCAATCAAATGAGTCACTCTACTGGTCATCTTCAGCGTACACAGCTCAAAACAAATGCAGAACATTAACTGCAAACATTTTAGGCTAACGTAATATGTGAGCACTATTGTAAAAATAAATAAAATTATGGTTTCACCGATATTAAATGTTAGCTCGGTTTATTGAAACAAAACATTTACACTGTTTATATCTGCAAGGTGTTCGTTACACATTTTCCCTGTGTGTTAACATCAGTAATTATGTTAGTCGAATGTCTGACTTGTATACTGTAATGTATTTTGTTCCGCACCCAAACACAGGATTTAACTATCAGTCGAATATCGCCAAGACTCGAAAAATCCCATTTGACGAGGAAAATCCTTAGTCAGGGACACCCCTACAACAAAAAACGCTTAAGTAAAACTGAACACATGTACTATTAAAATAGTCCGGCACGTACTTAAAGTCATATTTTGTACGGGTATGCCTATCATTTACATATTTTCTTTGCACTGTGTAAAGAAGTTAAAAGATATCACCTTTGGCAAGTTTTTTGGCATCTGTTGTGCTCAAGCACACACAGAGACACAACAAAACAGCAATCAACGAGCAGCACACTCGAGCGTTCATCTTCTCAAACTGCGATCTCACAATACACTGCAGAAAAACACACTGATATAGTGGAACAGGAGGTTTTAAACGCATCTTTTGAAAATGTGTTTTTAAGGATCCAGTGAGGCCTGGCGTAACCCAACTCTGATGAATCTCACCTGCCTACAAGAAGTGATCTGGAAGACCCTGATTAGGTTCAGGTGTGTTTGATTAGGGATGGAGACAATTGAGACACAGCAAAACACACTCACTGGTCACCATCCCTGGAGTAGCCTAATTATGTAACCTGCACAAACTGACACAGAAAATAATAATAATAAAGTTTACAGTTTTTGAGTCATTTCTCAATAAACAGCCAACGTTTGCAAATTTGAATTTAGCAAATTTTTAATTCAAGTTCCTAAATAGAGGATTAAATAACATTTAGCTTATAACCATATGAGTAGGCTGGGCTATGCATTAAAAAAGCCAGCACTTGTCGTTTAAAAATCTGGTTTTAAAATAAAAGTGAATAGGTCTCTAAATGGTGACAATAAAAAATGCCATTGCAGAAAATATGTTTTCAGGTTTAGTCACTAGGGGACGAGATCAGTGTCCAGTCAAGGTCAAAAAATGTGTCTAAATACAGTGAGGTAAAAATACTACATGTAGTTTCATTTAATTTTAAACCATAATAAAACAATAAGACTTATCAATACAAACAGTAAGATAAAAAACTGTACAACAGTGTTGTCCCCTCAGAAATGTAAGCTATTATTAGGCATATATCATAATTCAGTAATAAAAAATTAAAAAATTAAAAAGTGCAGAATATAATGGATAAGCGATGAATTTAATAAAATTAGGGAATAAATACACAATCCAAACTTTTAAATCTCACTAAATGCACAATAACAATATTAATGGTAAATTTGAGCCTGCTGAGATAATGTCTACAGGATGTGGTCAAAGGAGCTCAAAGTGACAAAATAAAAAAATAAAAAATAAATGAATAAAAATTCAGGCAGTGTGAAAAAAGGAAGTTAAAAAAAAAAAACACAATAATGTGCAAACTTGCGTCGAGTCAGTTCTTCAGTGGATTCCGTTCAAGTTTGGAATGACGGAGAGAGCACATATGGACACCCTACTGCTAAAGGCAGTTCAGCATCACAAACATGAATACAAAGCCCCAGAAAGCAAGCAGTTAAATAGAATATTTCGCAGTTTGTCACACTTTAATTCTAGCAATGAAGTATATTTCCCATTATAATCACTTTTCTTGATAATATTATATAACACTATTAAATCTTCTAAATCAGCAGTTTTTTAGTATATAATATAGATTTATGCTGTAAAATATTAAATTAAATGTCTAATACTTATAGGGGAAAGTAGGGAACGATTAGCCACTTTTTACTATCGTGGTCCTCAAGATAAGAGAAAAATTATGCCGAAGTACAATGAAAGTATCTCCAAATGAAAGTATTCCTATCATTTTAAATTATCAGAATATATCTGTGACAAAGGGTTATAAAAATATGGCTTGATAAATAAAGTGTTCCCATGGCTCAGTTTGCTCCAGGTTCGGGGTAAGTTGACCCGAGTCGAGTCATTGGGTAAGATGCACCATCTGGGTGTAAAACGACCATCTGACAGAATCTGATTCAAACCCATGTAAAATAAACAATATTTTAAAAACCAAGTGAATGATTTTCTTTCACAGACAGTCATATTTATTTTCTTAAAGTTAACTTTAACAACATAAAACGAACCAAATGAAGTTTAAATTTCAAAATGTAATTGTTAGCATTTCTGAAACAATACATTGAACACCACAGTTGTAGCCTTCATAAAAACACACTAAACAGAGAGTTTCTTGGCCATTAGTGACTATAGGTGGAAATATATTTTTATTTATTTATTTTAATTTGTTATCATAGCAATATCTGGCAACACTGCCAGAACTTAAACTGATAGAAATCAAAAGAGCCCAAAGATTCTATTCGCCATTGTCTTAACGTTGCTTGTTCTCAGCGCTGAATGTCATGTCTGTCATGACATCATATCTGCATCAAGAGAAAAACGCACTGACAGGATACCACATACTATATGGTATCTCAAATGCAAAAAGAAATAAATAAAATACACATCATTATCTGTCAGAAATGTTATCAAAGCAGTAGCATATAACACTAATTCATAGATCTGTATGTATCTGAACAAGTATGTTGCATCTATGTTATTTCATATTGTAGTTCAACTTTCACAAAGTCGTGCCGACAACATTCGTAAGGGGACTATATAGAATTATCATCACTATATAAGGTTATCATCTATATAGCAATGGTTATTAATTAAAACTATAACAGTAATAGGCATGTGTATTGCTGAATGAATAATAAACTGATAAAATAATATACCCCTAACCTAAAGTAATGGTGCAATATGATATAATTTAACAATGCTCATTTCTCCAAAACTGAGAAAACATGTGATTAGTGTATATAATAAGTGGGGTTATTATAGCACAATTCCCACCCAGACCACCCTCATTTTGAAACCCTGGCTACGGCCTTCCATTCCCCCAATGTGTTTTTCCTTTTCACAGTCTGGCAGAAATGATGTGTGGTCCCAAAATACATGGTCACATGACAGTAAAAGTGTACAGGTGGCAAAATGCAGGGGGTGGCTCAACTTACCCCACTCTACCCTACTTCTATTGGCGGCGGTGGAGGAACCGGGGACGGCGGATTAAGCGGTGAATGAAAAACTGGTTTAATTTTGGAAACATGAAAGGCGGGATGAATCCTCCTGTACGCTGGAGGCAATTTGAGGCGGACTGCCGCCGGACTAATGATTTTGGTGACAGTAAACGGGCCAATGAATTTGGGAGCAAGTTTATTAGCAACGGAGCGGAATATTCTTGGTAGAAAGCCACACTTTTTGACCAACGACGTATACGGGTGGCTTTGACTGGTGGCGATCTGTCTTAGCCTTGGTGCACGCCCTCACCTGCAACAGAGTCTCACAGGCTCTTTTCCAGGTGCGGCAGCACCTCTGGACAAAGGCGTGGGCAGAGGGGACCGCAACTTTGGATTCCAGACTGGGAAAAACAGGTGGCTGGTAACCTAAGCTAGATTCAAACGGGGAGAGGCCCGTAGAAGACACTGGTAACGAGTTATGTGCGTACTCAATCATAGAGAGTTGTTGACTCCAGGAGGAAGGATTCTTGGACGCCAAACATCGCAACATACGCTCTAAATCCTGGTTGGCTCTCTCGGTCTGACCATTGGTCTGGGGATGGAACCCAGAGGAAAGACTAACCGTTGCCCCCAGCAACTTACAAAACTCCTGCCAAAATTTGGACACAAACTGGGGCCCCCAGTCAGAAACCACATCCATGGGAGTGGATGTGGAGTCCATGGGAGTCCGGACACATGGGAGTCCATGTATCCGGAAGATGTGGTCAATGACAGCGACCGCTGTCTCCTTGGCAGAAGGTAATTTGGGCAAGGGTATGAAATGGGTCGCCTTCGAGAACCGGTCCACAACGTTCAAAACAACCGTATACCCTTGGGAGGGTGGGAGGGCGGTGACAAAATCTAGCGCGATGTCGGACCAGGGTCTCGAAGGGACAGACAGCGGTTGGAGTAACCCATCTCGAGGACGGTTGGAAGTCTTACCAGTGGCGCAAACCGAGCAAGCCAAAACAAAATCGCGGATGTCACGAGCCATACCAGGCCACCAGAATCGTTGCTTGACCAAACATCTGTTTCGATTAACCCCTGGATGGCAAGCAATGTTAGAGCAATGACCCCACTTAATGACGCAGGACCTTAACACAAATAAACGGTTCGGTGGGCATGCGGACGGAGGCGTTACCCCTTCTAAGGCTGCCAGGACCTTCGATTCGACCTCCCATGTCAGAGTGGAGACCACTAATGTCTCAGGAAGAATACACTCGGGAGAGGACGGGCGTTCGGACGGACCAAAAATACGAGAAAGAGCATCGGGCTTGATGTTTTTGGAGCCCGGGCGGTACGATAGAGTAAAATCAAAATGACCAAAAAAAAGTGCCCACGAGCCTGTCTGGAATTAAGCCTTTTAGCTGATTGTATATACTCTAAGTTCTTGTGATCAGACCAAATGATAAAGGGAACCCCCGAACCCTCTAACCAATGACGCCACTCCTCTAATGCTAATTTGACCGCCAACAACTCTCTGTTACCAATTTCATAATTACGTTCCGCGGGAGATAAACGGTGAGAATAAAACGCGCAAGGGTGCATCTTCTTATCTGAGGGAGACCGCTGGGAAAGAACTGCTCCTACCCCCACCTCTGACGCATCGACCTCCACCACTAACTGACGTGATTGATCAGGGGCAATCAGAATGGGAGCCGAAATGAAGTGACTCTTCAGTTTAGCAAATGCAGCCTCGGCTGCATCTGACCACCTGAAGGCTGTTCTGGGGGAGGTCAAGGCAGTCAGAGGCGCGACTAGTTGGCTGAAGTTGCGAATAAAATGCCGGTAGAAATTGGCGAACCCCAGAAACCACTGTAGGGCCTTACAGGAATCTGGACTTGGCCAATCCACCACAGCCTTAACCTTGTCAGGATCCATGCGAATTCCCTCAGACGAGACGATGTACCCTAGGAAGGAAACAGATTGTGCATGAAATTCGCATTTCTCCGCCTTGACAAAAAGACCATTCTCTTACAGCCGCTGAAGCACTCGTCTGATGTGTTGAACATGTTCCTGGAGAGATGAAGAAAATATCAATATGTCATCCAGGTAGACATATATGAACTGATCAACCATGTTTCTCAACACATCATTGACGAGTGCCTGGAAGACCGCAGGCGAGTTGGAAAGCCCGAAGGGCATAACCAAGTATTCAAAGTGCCCTCTGGGGGTGTTAAAAGCGGTCTTCCACTCATCTCCCTCCCTGATGCGGACCAAATGATAAGCATTACGCAAGTCCAATTTAGTGAAGACGGATGCTCCTTGCAACCTCTCGAAGGCCGAAGACATCAACGGCAAAGGATAGGTATTCTTAACCGTGATGTTGTTCAGCCCCCGGTAATCAATACAAGGTCGCAAGGAACCGTCCTTCTTCCCCACAAAAAAGAACCCCCGCTGGAGAAGAGGAAGGGCGAATGATCTTGGCTGCCAGAGAATCAGAAATTTATTTCTCCATGGCCTCCCTCTCGGGAACAGACAAAGAGTATAATTTGCCCTTAGGCGGAGACTTACCCGGCACTAGGTCTATAGCACAATTGTAGGGACGATGTGGAGGGAGAGAAGCAGCCCGGGACTTACTGAATGCCTCCTTCAGGTCGAGGAACTCCTTGGGCACGTTAGACAGATCCACAGTCTCATCCTGCAAAACAGAAACAGACACCGTGGAACAAGCAGACAAAAGACAAGACTTATGACAACGGGTGCTCCACTCAGTGGCAGTACCCAGAATCCAGTTAATGCGGGGATTGTGCCTCCTGAGCCAGGGGTGGCCCAGGGCGATGGGAGCGTGAGGTGAGTCCATAAGAAGGAACTGAGTCTCTTCGGAGTGATTACCAGAGGTGATGAGTGTGATGAAATCCGTGATGTGTGAGAGAGTAGGTAGTGACTGTCCATTGAATGCGCTGACGGAGATGGGGTGCTCGAGGGAGGAAGTGGAGATGCCATGTTGCTAAGCGAAGTTGTAATCCATGAAATTGCCCTCGGCCCCGGAATCCAGAAGTGCACTGCAGGTGACATCGTTGGTGGCCCATCTCAGTCTTACCGGAAGGAGGGTAGATGGTGAGGACTTCTCGACAGAGATCCCGCCCGATAGTAGCCTCGAGTTTACTATCGAGCCTGGTCTTTTACCGGGCAGTTTCTAACAAGATGACCAGACGTTCCACAGTAGAGGCAAAGGCCAAGGGACCTCCGCCGTTCCCTCTCCTCCCGGGAAAGCCGTGCTCTCCCCACCTGCATGGGCTCGGGATCGGATGCTGGGCTGACCGCATCCACCGGACTGGCTCGAAGACCGCTGCATCGTTCTCCAGACTCCTCCATAGCCTCCACTCGTCGAAGGCCACCGCACGGTCGAACACCCTCCTTATCTCGGTGACGAGTGCCGTGAACGAGGAGCAGCAAGGATCACGGTTCTCCCCGTGAGTAGCGTGAGCACGAATGCTACTTTGGACTCCTCCCTCTCGAACGTACGGGGCTGTAAAGTGAAGTGAAGAGAACACTTGTTGAGGAATGCTCTACAAAAGTCAGGCTCACCGGAATACGTCTGTGGCATGCGGAGGCGGGGCTCCGAGATATCCCGTTGTTCTGAAGGCGGTGGGGAAACGGTCGGCGGGGCTGGCGCAGTGGGAGCGCGAAGTTGTTGCATCTGTTGGGAGAGCTCGGACACCTGTGTTACCAGCACCTGGACGGCACGTCCAGTGGAAGAGATGCTCTCCTGCTGCTGATCCATTCGAGTTATGCTGTGGCTGATGAAATCGGTGAGAGCCGCTGAACTCGCTGCATCCATGATGATGGTCAGATCGTTCTGTCACTGAAAAGAAGACTGGATGCAATTGCAAGTTAATATCTCCTTTAATAGAGCTTAACGCTGATTAAGTCAGATGTTCAAGAAATGACAAGACAATTAAGCAGCAGGAGAGATGGCAACACAGGGACCTTGATGGGCGATGGTGTCCATGGTGAGTGGAGTCCGTGAAGTAACCGTGGCTGAAGAGATGAACAAGGAAATCCAGAACTAAATCCACAGGAACAGACAGGCAACAGGAAACAGCGACGAGAAATCCTGAGCAGGAACAACAACACGAGAGACACGAACAAACACCAGGACTCCAACCAACGATCTGACAAACATGAGACGAAAGACAAGGCGTTAATATAAGCAATATGTAATAAGCCGCAGCTGCCGCTGATCAGTAATCTGCGGCGACGCCCACACAGAACAATCAGGTGATACACCCCGTAACCTACACACAGACAACAAGATGACACCATATATCTAAGAACCGTGACAGTTGTTTTCTCAGTCACTATTGAAATATGTAATTTTCTCAGCCTCAAGTCATGGACTTGTTACTGTATAAACATGTCTTTAATTCCATTTTAAAGCAGTCAAAAAAGCACTTTATCAATGTCCTTTCAAGTCTCTTGGCCGTCAATGAATCAGTAAGTTTCAAAGGGTTCTGGGATCCTGGAAGTTCAGTAAAACGCCACACAAATGCACACACAGACCATTAAACTGATTTATTTGAAGAAAAAAAATAATTACAACATTGGGGGCCAATCAAGGGCTTTTTCCAATGGTTAAACTGGCATGTTCTCTGCATGCATGTCCACAGGTGGTTGGGACACACTTCTGTCTGGAAGGACATTAATCATGGAAGAATTCTCAGCACACACTGCACATAATTAGTCCCTTCATTTAGAGGCATTCAAACGTTACAAAACTCAACATGCAACACAAACTTAATTTTCAGAGATCACAGTATTCCAAATATTCTTATTCTAGTTTTAAAAGCCATGCAATTAAAATGGTGCTGTTTCAAATTCAGATACTTTGACATTTCAAATGATAAAATAAATGTGACCAAAGCATCAACAGAACAAATACCTTAAGACGCAGGTGTACACATATGTCCTCCACATATAGAGCTGCAGCACTTCTCTTTTCTCGGACAGTCAAAGTCTTTGACACACAGCTCTTCACACGGTCCTTCTCCAGTCAAAGTCATTGGACACACTCCTGGCTTTTCTGTTACATACATCACTAAACTCCACATTGCACTTGTGAGAGAAAAAATAAATAAAAACCAACCAACCAACACATCATGTTCTGAATTCTCCACATTTCACTTATTGACAAAGATGCGTACAGAATTGGCACTGCCGTAATGGAATAGTGCACAACCTGCGCAGTCGCAGAGCTTACGCAATTTAATACACTGAGGATAAGCTTAGTGCTATAGAGCTGCATCAGCCATTCTGACTGGGAAGTTCTCTGGAATGCTCACATTACAAGGACATTATAGGAGTAACAGACAAGTCCAGTGTTATTTGAATATTAAATGTTATACTGGAAGTATTTTTGTTGCAGATACGGTTTAAGTATTTATATTAATGCAACGCATTTACTACACGTGAATTGCATGATGTCGTATTATATGCCATCAATCATTTGGAGTTAAATCTAATCGAGCACTGTGACTTGAAGTAGGAGATACTTTAGATACATTTTGTAACACTTAAGTGATCCATCATCTGATTATTTTTATTTTGTTCTAGAAAACCTTGCACATGTCCATCTATGTTGATGCCAGAGCAATCATTAATAGGCCATCATTGAGACAATACTCCTGACAAGAACTAATGCAGCGGTCAGTGAAAATCGATTCAGCTATAAATTCTAAAAGTCAAAACACATTGTCATATTAATACCTTTATATGGAGGCATACACTGATGTCCACATCCATTGCTGCAGCATTTCTCATCATTCGGACAGTCACACTCATGGGAACACATCTCAGCACACACTCCGAATATCGGGTTTTTTAACACAGTTTCTAGGACACACTCCTGGTTTTGCTGGTCCAGCTGACATACAAAATATGACAGAACATCCATACTGACTGAAGATGGAACGAAGACTGACCTATACAGAAAGCAAGTGGACCCACATACTAATACAACATACCTTAATATGGAGCCATTCACTGATGTCCACATCCATTGCTGCAGCATTTCTGATTGTTTGGACAGCTACTGTCACCAGAACACTTCTCAACACACAGACCTGCTCCAACAGGTTTTGTACGAAAGACATGAAAATGAGTAAATGATTACTCAGTGATTACTTGATTATGAAGTTCTTGATTTTGGTGAACTATCCCTTTGAGTAAAATACAAATGCATCCCTGTAGCAAATTAAAACTCCATAATCATCGGGAAGAAGGAGGCGGGAACCGGCGGACAATAAGGTTTTAATAATCAAATTAAATACAAAACGGCACGTCAGCACCTCACGGACGACTGACGCACACAAATAAAAAGCAAACACAAACTAAAACCCAGGCCTGGTCCTCTCTTGTCCTTCACTGTCGTCGCTCCAGTTTTATATCCTTCCATCTCCTCCATGGGACTCGAGAACGGTGGGTTGAGCAGGTGTCGCTCATTTCCAATCACTCCACCGGCCTCGCTCCGGTTCCCACGTCTCTCGGCCCCGCCCCACTCGTTACATACCCCCATCACCCCTCTACTCCCCCCGCTCACGGGGACCTGCGGGAATCGGGGGTAGGACAGATGAGGCGAGAGTAAAGGAGATGGAAGGAGGAGCGACAGAGACGAGAGAGGGGAGAAAAAAATTATAATTCCGGTTCCCAGACGCACTGCTGCTCGGCCCTCCACCAGCTGGGTGATCTCCTCCGTGGTGCCTGGCGGTGGCACTGGATGGCCCTCGGTGGATGGCATGACACTCCTCCGCCGGCAGGAGTCCCCCGTTTGTATTTGTAACGAAGTATTTGTACTTCGTTAGTTGACACCTCTGCTCATTTCCACTTAAATAAGTAGTTAGACCTTGATTGTGATATTGTCTGCTATATTTATCTTCATTGAACAGCCATTTTCAAATAAGCTTTATCTAACTTGTTGTTTGTATACATTTATATTCATAGTTATGTTTGTATTTTATAATTTCAGAACCACACATATATGCACATCTAATAACATCATTTTCTGACCGGGCAAACTGTAGCCTTCACCCAAACCCGGACTAGCAATAGAGTGCAGATTAACAAGATTTTTCAGCAGTTGTTTAGATAATTCACAGTAACAATATATTTTGGAACATGAAATTGATGTACATAGTTATGATGAGACATGTTGTGTATGGTCTCTCTCTCTCTTTCTCTCTCTCTCTCTCTCTCTCTCTCTCTCTCTCTCTCACACTCTCTTTTCTCTAGTTTTTGGCCAGTAAGGGAGTCAGTTTAGTTTCAGATTTTTTTGTTTAAAATTTTTGTTTTGACCCAATCCTGAACTTACTTTGCTTTTTGATGTTTTGTGCTGACTGTACTAGTTTGAACATCTTTCAAAAAAAAAAAGAATCAAGAAGTCAGGTGTGACAAATGTGACCCGTCACGGAAACCAGTGACACAAGTCAGCAGCACAACTTTCAAGCAAAATGAGAAAGAAGCGTTTTTTTTTCTAAATTTGTGATTTTAGTTTTTTTTGCAGAATCTGTTAGTTGAGATCACGAAGAAGCCTCTCCGTGTTTGAGATAGCAGTGTTGGTATATTTAAAAGCGTACATTTTGAGGTTGAAATCGGCTTGTTTTTGGGAGATTCTAGCATGCAGTAGGGGCGCGTCATTGTCTGTGTGTATTTCCATACTGGATAAGCCGGCTTTTGTTTCTTTTGTTATTGCCCCCGCCCTCCGAGGGAAACGTGGCTACTTATTATGCAGCGCTCTGGCCGGCTCTAGCTGGTATCAAAATTCAATGAAGATGGACGCCGCAAAGATGATCGCAGACGAGCTGAACCGTGGCCGTAACACCGAAAATGTTTTGAAATACTTCTTCGACAAGCCGGATGCTTATGAACAAGCGCTCACTGATTCTGAAGACGATCTGAGCGACGATGAAAGCGGCATAATAAGACTGAATAATATCCCTAATCTACAACTGAGCGAAGATGAAGACAAGGAAGAATGTATTGGACTGGCGTCAGACGAGTTGGACCGTAAGATATCAGAGGCTATATCAATAGTAACATTAGATGGGGATAAAGACAGAGAAATGGGGAAAATCCGTAACTTTGACTGTAAATGCTACACGAGGAGAAAAGAGAGCTCTCTGCATGGGAGACAGTCCTTTCCAGAAGCTTTCTCCAGACATTATGTACAACATACGGCTGGATTCTTTAGCTGTGGAAAAAGAGTGGCAGGACATGCAAATTATTGGACATTTAGAGGCAAACAGACACACAATGCAAACTTCGGAGATGGTTACATCCACAAAGAAGACCCCGACAAAGAGAAAGTGTGCCCGAACAACTTATTTCATTGGAAGCATCGAGATCTGCAAGAATACTTTTCTGTTTCTTATGGGGTGAGTTTCCATAAACATCAAAGTTTGTCGTTTTGTGTTCATTCTAAGAACACGTACACGTTATCTCATGTTTAGTCCATGTTTAGCAGAGATTAAACACTCAACATGACATGAAACTTTCCAAGACAAGATAGATCCCTTAGCCCAATCAATGTGGGGGTTATGGAGTTTAAGCCAAGGATGGCCTAGCACAACTGGAGTGAAAGGAGAACGAAAAATAAAAAAGGATATGGTCTCTCTGTGGTTGCCGGAAATGGTAAGAGTCAATGGAATAGTCTCTTTCTGTACTCTAGGTAGGGAACTGCCATTAAGGGTAAAAAGAAGAGTGGAGTCTCTTAAGTGTGTGAGAGGAATACCTTGCTGAAGCGCCCACTCCTCATCCACAAAGATTCCCTCAGCCCCAGAGTCGATAAGGGCGGAGCAGAAGACTGACGACCCAGCCCAATGGAGTTGCGCCGGAAGTGTAGTGCAGGTACTAGAAGCGATGATCTTGGTGGTAGTGCTTGCCAGTAACCCTCCGCCTACTGGCGATCGCTGGCTTTTACCGGACATGTGGAAATAAAAGATGGCACAGTACATACAGAGACGATTCGAAATCCTCCTGTCGCGAGATAGACAGAGATGTCTACCCAGCTGTATCGGCTCTGCATCGTGGGCCGTGGGGGAACTGGAGTTGGCAAGGGGCGAGGAGAAGAGAGGATCCTCAAGGCTGTAAGCTCAGTGGCGTTGGTCAAATCGGCTCTCCACGTGAATGGCTAGGTCGACGAGGTCGGCGAGCCGAGCGGGGATCTCACTGATGAGGTCTTCGTCTCTCACTTCATGAGTCAGGCCCTCCAAGAAACGGGCGACCAACGTGGGTTGGTTCCAGCCGCTGGTGGTTGCTAAGGTGCGGAACTCAATTGAAAAGTCTGACATGGAGCGCCTGCCCTGCCGGAGTGTGGAAAGCAGACGAGAAGCCTCCTCACCGTAGGCTGATCGGTCGAAGACTCGAATTATCTCCTCCTTGAAATGTGCAAAGCTGGAGATGCAATCCGTCTCCGCCTCCCAGTAAGCCGTTCTCCATTCACGAGCCCAACCGGAGAGCAGAGAGAGGACATAGGCAATCTTGGTTCTCTCTTCAGCATATGTGACAGGCTGTAGGGAAAACACTACTTCACACAGGGTTAAGAAAGAATGACATTGCGTTGGCTTATCCGAGTAGATCAGAGGATTATTTATCCGCGGCTTTGGCGAAACCGAGGAGATATGAGAGGCGGGAGGCGCAGACTGGCAGGAGAACTCGGACATTTTAGCTACCAGCGTCTTGACGGCATGTCAGGCAGTGGAGAGGTCCTCCTCATGCTTTCAAAGCAGGACATCCTGGTGTTCGATGGCCTTTTGGAACGGCTACCACTCGCTGAGTCCATGAGGGTCAGATTGTTATGGGATGCAGGAGAGAGGACTCAAAAGCGAAAGTGGCGATTACAGTTCTTTATTTGAGACAGAGTCTGACAACAGGTAATCCAACTTAAATGAGAGAATAATGAACTGAAAAAATCCTTAGGCTGGGAAAAAACTTGAACATAAAAACTCCTCTGTGGCATAATTTAAAACGACACCTGACGAAAAACTTGACAAATTTCTGGACTTTTATAAGGAAACAGCCAAGCAAACAAAACATAAATGTTATAATAGATACATGAAACAGATAATAGATGCATGTTTTTATTTTATTAGAATTTTTTTCATGATTCCCAATTATTTATATTCGCAATTTAATAATAGTTGTACAGTTTTTATATTTTTTTTTCAATGTAGAAATGATCTATACATTTCATTTTATATTTGGACAGATTTGTTACGTGACAGCATTAATGAAAGTTTCTTAAGGGTCAATATCATGTTATCTGCATCTCCTGCACTCCATCAAGCCACTCTTATAATAGCAGTCATCACTCAAAATAATGCACGACCCTATTATCTGTATAGCATGTGTGTAAGACTATAATACAATTATGAAGTAATAATTTTATAACAAATAAATATTTCAGTGAGTAAAACTGGCTGTCTATAGTAGGCTGTTATGGACTACACAGCATGTTTATATTATTTTTAAATAATTTTTTAAATGATTATTATTTTAAATTATTGTCCCTGGATCAGTACGATACTCTTGTAATAAAGTAGCGGTGGTAGCAGACATATTTTGAGTATCAGTTCTGGTTGAAAAGAAGCGATCTAATCCTGTTTACATGAAATAAGCCTGCTCCTGAGCAGGTTTAAGCTTACTGACATGTTGCTATGACAGCAGCTCCGGGATGAGCTTCGAAGAACCAAATGATACAATATCACGCCAAATCGTCAACATTCAAATCCAGCTAAGTCAGCGATGTAGGAAGAATGGGCCCCTGTTGTGTATGTGTCACGATCATTAGATGGAGTGCCCATGAGCTTCAGTAGAGGGCACTCCACTCAGGACCATTCCACCCATCAACCACCAGATGTCACTTGGACACTAGCACCTCTTATACTGTTGCACCACACCCAAACTACATTACCCATGAGTCACTGCATCACAATCACCCTGCCACCACTGCACCTCATTCATCTGCCAATTTCCTTGCCACACATGCACCTCATTTACACACACATAAAAGAATACTTTTCTGTTTCTTATGGGTTGAGTTTCCATGAACAAAGTTTGTCGTTTTGTGTTCATTCTAAGAACACGTACACGTTATCTCATGTTTAGTCCATGTTTAGCAGAGATTAAACACTCAACATGACATGAAACTTTCCAAGACAAGATAGATCCCTTAGCCCAATCAATGTGGGGGTTATGGAGTTTAAGCCAAGGATGGCCTAGCACAACTGGAGTGAAAGGAGAACGAAAAATAAAAAAGGATATGGTCTCTCTGTGGTTGCCGGAAATGGTAAGAGTCAATGGAATAGTCTCTAATTTTATGACAAATAAATATTTCAGTGAGTAAAACTGGCTGTGTCTATAGTAGGATGTTATGGACTACACAGCATTTTTATATTATTTTTAAATAATTTTTTGAATGATTATTATTTTAAATTATTGTCCCTGGATCAGTACGATACTCTTGTAATAACGTAGCGGTGGTAGCAGACATATTTTGAGTATCAGTTCTGGTTGAAAAGAAGCAATCTAATCCTGTTTACATGAAATAAGCCTGCTCCCGAGCAGGTTTAAGCTTACTGACATGTTGCTATGACAGCAGCTCCGGGATGAGCTTCGAAGAACCAAACGATCCAAGATCACGCCAAATCGTCAATAATCAAATCCAGCTAACTGAGTTAGCGACGTACGAAGAACGGGCCCCTGGTTGAAAAGAAGCGATCTAATCCTGTTTACATGAAATAATTCTGCTCCCGAGCAGGTTTAAGCTTACGGACCTGTTGCTATGACAGCAGCTCCGGGATGAGCTTCGAAGATTCAAACGATCCAAGATCATGCCAAATCATCAACATTCAAATCTAGCTAACTGAGTTAGCGACGTACGAAGAACGGGCCCCAGCTCTGTTGTGTATACCGATAAATTATCTGTTATTCTTTCCTGACATATTACCCCATTCTTTGGAATATAAACTGCTGACCCAGCGTGTCCTGTCTTTGGATCCTTAGAACCATCTGTAAATATGAATGAGTAGTCAGAAAAATGCATATCAAGATAGTATTTAACATTATCCCTCACTGCTACTTCCTTTGACTTACTTTTGATTTCCTTATGAATGCCTAAATCTACATCTGGTATAGTGAAAAACCATGGTGGAATAAGAGGAACTGAAACCGTTAAACAGTACTGTAAGTTATGTAACCCTATATTCTCAGCTTTCGCATCACCAATCCAACCAAAACTTTTGTAATTAGACTTTCCATGTTCCCAGCAATCTTTTAAGATAGCTTTAGCTGAGTGGCTATGAACTTGTCCCTTCAAATTAATCCAGTATGCTAACATCAGTTGTACCCTTCTGATCCTCAAAGGCATCTCATCCATTTCCACTTGCATAGAAGATACTGGGGATATTTTAAAATATCCACTACGTATCCTTATAGCCTGAGCTTGCATGATATTCAATGTTTTGATATAAGACTCTGCTGATGACATGTATGCTATACACCCATAATCAAAGACCGAACTCATTAGTGCCCAATATACATTTTTTAAAGATGCCCTGCTTGCTCTTCATGCTTGTCCTGATAAACAGCGTAGGATATTAACAATCTTTTTACATTAACCATTTTTTCCAAATGAATCTTCCATGTCTGTTTTACATCAAAGCACATCCCAAGAAACCTAATAGTCTTCATTTGCTCAAGAGGCTGACTGTACAATTTTAAGGATACAGGTGTGATCTTATGCTTTTTTGAAAAACATATGACTGATAATCTAATGACACTGATAATCTAAATCCCCATTTATTTGTCCATTTTTTAACTTCCTTAATTGCCTCTTGCATTTTTGATGTAACATAAGATTCATTACGGCCTCTAAACCATAATATTCCATCATCAGCATACAGGGATTTTCCACTTTTCCACCTTGTGGAGTTCCGTTCTCTACTGTATATACCTCAGAAAATTCTGAACCTACTCTTACCTGAATATTCCTATTAAACAAAAAATCCAAAATCCAATTGTATAGCCTACTTTACCACCAATTCCTAATCCTTGTAATTTAATTAATAACCCTTCTTTCCAAAGCATATCATATGCTTTCTCTACATCAAAGAAAACTGCTATTACACCTCCCTATTAATCTGTGCTTTCCTAATATTGGATTCTAAACTAAATAATGAATCCATTATACTTCGCCCCTTACAAATCCCACTCTGATATGGGGAAAAAAGGTCATTGCTTCCTAAATAATGGGTCATTCTATCTGTAATTATTCTTTCCATTATTTTACACAACTGCGATGTTAAAGCAATTGGTCTATAACTAGAAGGGTCAGACGGGTTTTTCCCTGGCTTTAAAATAGGTACTATAATTGCATGTTTCCACACTGATGGAAGCGGACCAATTTCCCAAATTTTATTAAAAATTTTAGTACAATTTCTAGTGTCTCATCTTTCATATTTGCTACCATTTTGTAACATACCATGTCTTTTCCTGGAGTATCTGTTTTGCATTAAGGACTGCTTTTTCCAACTCAAACATATTTAAAGGGACATCTAATGGATTTCCTGAATGTCCTTTCTTTTTAAAATATCTGGGAAACTTTCTAATTATTTCCTTCTGTTTACTTGTGCTTCCTTAGTGAGGTTCTCAGAACTATGCACTTTCCTAAATGTTTGAGCTAAAACTTCAGCTTCTTCCAAATTAGTAACTGCCACTTTATCACCACTACTTAATACAGGTAATTCATAATTCCTTCTAACTCCTCCCATCCTCCTTATCATTCCCCATATATCAGATAACTTCACATCCCTTCCTATATCATTACAGAATTCCCTCCTGAAAATGGCTTTTTGGGTCTTAACTGTTTTCCTAACTACTGCCTGCTTTCTTTTATACTCTATCAAAGCATCCTGAGAATGATATTTCTTAACATATATGAGGGAGAAACTACAGTGGCCCAGTAGTGCAAAACACAACGACATTAAAAAAGCAAACATAAGCTCACAACACAACAACATTAAGCCAAAACACCAATACATTAAGCCACAACACAACGAAATTCTCATAACACAACGAAATTAAGCCACAACACAAATACATTAAGCCACAACACAACGAAATTCTCACAACACAACGACATTAAGCCACAACACAAATACATTAAGCCACAACACAATGAAATTCTTACAACACAACCAAATTAAGCCACAACACAAATACATTAAGCCACAACACAATGAAATGCTCACAACACAACGAAATTAAGCCACAACACAACGAAATTAAGCCACAACACAACGGAAGTGCTCCCGACCACTAGGGGGCAGTGTTGAAAGTTAAACACCGATATTTCATCGAGAGGTATGTGTAACTTAATATGTGTAATCGATTTTTAAATGAAAAACGTGTTTTTATTAAATGTTTTGATATCCTGATAATCTTAATGTATCGATTCATGAATCGAGCAAAAAAAAAATTGATAATATTTTCAATTTGGACCGTTTAGCTCTTTTACACAATGTTTTTCCTCAGGGGGGCTTATTTAAATCCGGTGCTGTGCGGGGAAACCATTGCTCTTTGCGTAGAGCTTTCAAATTGACAATAGGAGAAGATTTTTCATCTTACAAGAACTTCCCCTGATGACTGTAAATGAATTTCATCGCGCGGAGAAGGGCATTAAACGTTACATCAACAACTTTAGGGTGAGTATTGTTCTATCGTCTTCTAGCAAATCTAGCTAATAAGGCTGGATAACGCTGCTGCAGTGACTTGATCAGCTCAAAAATAGCAGGGCTAAGTTAGAGTTTAGCTTTAAACTCCGTCCGCCTCATCTCTTTATAACTCGTAAGAGATAGTAGAAATAAAAGCAGGACTCCCGGTAATCCACGTTGATTTGCATCGGTGGTTCTGATAGGTGTTTGCTGTGATATAAACTTCTTCACTTGATATAAAGTATTTTAAATACTGTTGCCATTTTTAGACTATTTTAAAAAAAGAGTCCACACCACAGCTATAATGATAAAGATATAGAGAAACTATATCATTGGAATCACTTTAAGAACTATTTTTTTCCAGCTGATGAACGATTAAAAACATCGACAGCCAATCAGAATCCTGCTATAACGAGCTCGAGAATGTAAAGCAGCAGACAAGCGTGTGCACGCTTATAGAATAAACAGATTATATCGTTCGCTGCTGTGGACTCTATCGTTATCTTAATAGTTATCATTCATTGTGTGAACGGGGCTTTAGTCTGACAGTTATTGTTATATTTTCAAATTATATTATCTGTAACCTGAATTAATTGTTCACATTTATATAGCAGTTTTCCAGGGATCCCCAACACAAGCACGATAAAGCTATTCAGTAAAAAGCAAAAAAGATCAGAAATGGTTAAGAGAGATAGGGACATCCTTTGAAATATTACTGATCTCTTTACAGTCTATTGGCATTGGTTTGTAACATTATATAAAATATTAATTATTTGTCATAATTTATTTTAAATATAGAGTAATTTACAATGTAATAATTTAAAATGCAACTGAAAGTAATTCCAAATGTATCTGAAATCAATTAAATATGTAAACCAATGTTATTATCTTCACAGATTGTTTTAACGGACTCCCATCCATACTGTTGCAGCACTGTAGCAGACAGCACACTATTCAGAACTGAGAATCAGTGCAGTTCCTCCTGTACAGAGCTGCACTGAAGGGAGCAGAGCTGGCACAAACCTAGAACAATGGTAAGTAAGAGAATTATCAAATTCTTTAATGTATGACATAATTAATAAACTTTGATTAATAATATTAACACGCCCCATTGGTATGCCTAGAGAGTCAAGTCAGGTCCTGTCAGTGGGATGGTGGTCCTGTTTTCAAGAGAGGAAACTCGCTGAGTGGTTAAGGTAGAATATTCATAATCTTATATTAGACATATTAGATTAGACATAATCTAATATTCATATCTTGCTTTTATTCATAATGTATAACATGCCTATTTGATTAGCCCTCACAGAAAAAAGTCAAAAACACAATCATAATGATTATGGCTCTATTCATTATGCATGCAACTTGTAATGATGGTGGAAATTTTTTATTTTTCTTAATGGTCAATTTACACTATACCTTTGTTTTTCATCTCAGGAGAATGTTTACAGTGATGTCACCAGTGATCTGCCTGACCTATCAGTCCTCCAAGTGGCAGAAGTGTTATAAATGTAGTGTTATAAAAATATAGTAACACACCATTACACTGTCATAGTTATTAGTATTTGTATTTTACATAACTATTAAAACTGTATCAAAGTTTTAAAAATTTAATTGTGGATATTTACATGTTTACACTACACTGGTGAGCAAGAAAACATATTAAAGTTACATATATTTGCACTTACATAATATTTAATTTACATTTTATATTGTAGTCTGTACAAATAAAACCAAATGAATCCATCCCAAGTTTTTTGTGTAAGGCCAGATCTCTCTGTGGAAGATCGACTGAAAGGTGGACCATGAAGAGGAGGAACTCATCGAAGGGCTGCAGAGACTGACACTGTCAAAATAAATGTTAAATAATTATGATACATGCATGTAACGTGTGCATCAAAAAGTGAAAATAAATAAAACATTTTCTTTCTCTGTCACAAACAATACAATATCAATATTTACCATTGCATTGCTTGTTATTCCAACTTCTCTCCTCGCTTTAGCTGTCCTTGCTCTGGTCACGCGAACCATGTGGAATGCAGGTTTAATAAGGCTCCAAAAGGCCATTAAATGGATCTACTTCTCAAATCTAGATTGGATGAGACATGTTTTCAGAAAATACACACCAAACAATGTAAAAAGTTTGTTTGTCTACACTGAACCTGAAGGATACTTTAAAATGTATAATGTATTGACACACAAGTGGAAAAAAGGTATAGTCTGTAAAAAGATTTTAGCTGGGGTTTTAGCTTATTCTCCCTCGTGTCATTCTAAACTGTTCTGAATTTATTCTGTGGGGTCTATCTAGATAGCTGACTGACGGTAACATTATTTACAACATTTCTGTATACCAATGAACAAAGCAAGCCATATGGGTTTACAGCGACATAATGTTGAGTATATGATGACAGCTTAATTTTTTTATTTTTGGGTTAATCATCTATTAACACGTATTGCCTTGATCCACGGAAGAGGTTTTTAAACAAACAGGCAACCACAGCAACAAAAAATAAATAATGACAATTAAAAAATTCACAATAGGCCTACATTGTGCTCGTTAATATAGTAATAAAGGTTTAGATCTTACCTAGTGTAGATTCGCATGCTGTTGTCATTCTTGAAGAGGCGCCTGCAGACTGAAGTATCAGAAGTGATGTTGAAATCCTTAAATCTTACATTACTAATTTGAATCCACTTATTTCGAGTTTCTACATCCAGTGGAGAAGTGTGAAAAACCTGAGGAGCCTCACAAAACGGGTCACAGCAATAGCTGTATAAACCACCCTCACAGATGTTTATGGAACTCTTCATTAAATAATTATATTGCTGTGGTATACTTAATTTGTCGTATTATAGCAAAATGTATAAATAATATTTAATATTCATCGTTTATGGATAAAAGTTTGCAGCTGGTAATGCACTCTTTTATTCGCCCTGAGATTTCACAGGAAATATGTAGTCTATTGCCCGTTTCTGCAGTCCAACTGCCCCCTAGTGGTCGGGAGCATTTCTGTTGTGTTGTGGCTTAATGTATTTGTGTTGTGAGAATTTCGTTGTGTTGTGGCTTAATGTATTTGTGTTGTGAGAATTTCATTGTGTTGTGGCTTAATGTATTTGTGTTGTGAGAATTTCGTTGTGTTGTGGCTTAATGTATTTGTGTTGTGAGAATTTCGTTGTGTTGTGGCTTAATTTCGTTGTGTTGTGGGTTAATGTCGTTGTGTTGTGGCTTAATGTATTTGTGTTGTGAGCTTATATTTGCTTTTTTAATGTCGTTGTGTTGTGCATTACTGGGCCACCGTACAATTACCCTATTTTGTGCAAAAGTAATTTTCTCAGTTTCTACTATCATATCTATAAATCTATCACCCCCAAACGTCTTGGACTTGGTATAAACGTCTTTTTTCCCCCACACATTAATTTCCATTTTTATTTATAGGTTATTGTTAATAATCTCTTCATTTCTGCTTTACTTTTTAAAACCTTGATTTCATTTCTTGATTTCAATTTTGTGATGGTTTCAATGCAGTGTTTTTGGAGTGAGTCTCAGGTAAACGGCAAGTGAATTCAGTAATTGAGGATTAAAATAAAATAAACATTACCAGATTAACTAATAATCATTGTTTGGAGATTGCATTTAACAGACTACACACTACTTCTTTAAATAAAATACCATTTGTCAGAGAGTGTATCTTATTAAAATCGCCTATATTTTAACTTTTACTACATTTATCATCTCTAATAGCACACGTACATCTGCTAAATATATTTTAAAGACTGCTGGATCTAGAACATCTGATAAACATTTTAAGATACATTTAGTTTTTGGACGTTCAATTATCATCCAACTTAGTCTTAAACGTCAATTCAGCGGATTCGGTGATCTAGAAGTTCAAAATCCTGTTTGAGGAACAGTTAATTATGTACACAGACAATAATACTACAGACATCTTATTCATTCAGTAATGTTTGGGGTGAAACAGTTTATTAGGCATGAAGGGTTACAACATGAAAAACCCCAAGAGCAATTATGATACAGTCGTGGCCAAAAGTTGAGAATTACATAAATATTGGAAATTGGAAAAGTTGCTGCTTAAGTTTTTATAATAGCAATTTGCATATACTCCAGAATGTTATGAAGAATGATCAGCTGAATTGCATAGTCCTTCTTTGCCATGAAAATTAACTTAATCCCCAAAAAAACACCTTTCCACTGCATTTCATTGCTGTCATTAAAGGACCTGCTGAGATCATTTCAGTAATCGTCTTAACTCAGGTGAGAATGTTGACGAGCAAAAGGCTTGAGATCATTATGTCAGACTGATTGGGTCAGAATGGCAGACTTGACATGTTGAAAGGAGGGTTATGCTTGAAATCATTGTTCTTCCATTGTTAACCATGGTGACCTGCAAAGAAATGCGTGAAGCCATCTTTGCATTGCATAAAAATGGCTTCACAGGCAAGGATATTGTGGCTACTAAGATTGCACCTAAATCAACAATTTATAGGATCAAGAACTTCAAGGAAAAAGGTTCAATTCTTGTAAAGAAGGCTTCCGGTCGTCCAAGAAAGTCCAGCAAGCGCCAGGATGGTCTCCTAAAGAGGATTCAGCTGCGGGATCAGAGTGCCACCAGTGCAGAGCTTTCTCAGGAATGGCAGCAGGCAGGTGTGAGCGCATCTGCACGCACCGTGAGGCCAAGACTTTTGGAAGATGGCCTGGTGTCAAGAAGGGCAGCAAAGAAGCCACTTCTCTCCAAAAAAATAAAAATAAAAAAAAAACAATCAGGGACAGATTGATCTTCTGCAGAAAGTATAGTGAATGGACTGCTGAGGACTGGGGCAAAGTCATATTCTCCGATGAAGCCCTTTTCCGACTGTTTGGGGCATCTGGAAAAAGGCTTGTCCAGAGAAGAAAAGGTGAGCGCTACCATCAGTCCTGTGTCATGTCAACAGTAAAGCATCCTGACACCATTCATGTGTGGGGTTGCTTCTCACCCAAGGGAGTGGGCTCACTCACAATTCTGCCCAAAAACACAGACATGAATAAAGAATGGTACCAAAACACCCTCCAACAGCAACTTCTTCCAACAATCCAACAACAGTTTGGTGAAGAACAGTGCAGTTTCCAGCACGATGGAGCACCGTGCCATAAGGCAAAAGTGATAACTAAGTGGCTCGGGGACCAGAATGTTGAAGTTTTGGGTCCATGGCCTGGAAACAACCCAGTTCTTAATCCCATCGAGAACTTGTCGTCAATCCTCAAGAGGCGGGTGGACAAACAAAAACCCACTAATTCTGACAAACTCCAAGAGATGATTATGAAAGAATGGGTTGCTATCAGTCAGGATTTGGCCCCGAAGTTGATTGAGAGCATGCCCAGTCGAATTGCAGAGGTCCTGAAAAAGAAGGGCCAACACTGCAAATACTGACTCTTTGCATAAATGTCATGTAATTATCGATAAAAGCCTTTGAAACGTATGAAGTGCTTGTAATTATATTTCAGTACATCACAGAAACAACTGAAACAAAGATCTAAAAGCGGTTTAGAAGCAAACTTTTTGAAAACTAATATTTATGTAATTCTCATTTTTGGCCACGACTGTAGACTAACAAATTAAATCTGACAGACTCCGTAATGACAAAAAAAAAAAAATAAAGCCCACACAACAAAATGCGCACACAGACCTTTAAACAGATTTATTTGAGGAAGCCAAAAATGCCTCAAGTACAACATTGAGGTGGGGGGGGGGGGGGGGGGGGCAATCAAAGACCTTTTACAGTATACAAGTTGGTGTTATCTGCATGTCCACCGGTGGCTGGGACACACTTCTGTCTGGAAGGACATTAATCATGGAAGAGTTATCAGCACACATTTGGTTTGAGACACAGAACAGGTTTCACTGCACAGATTTAGTCCCTTCATTTAGAGGCATTCAAACCCACTACAGAAAACTCCACGCATGCAACACAAACTTTACTTTTAGAGATTGTTTTCCCAAGTATTATAAATCTATTTTGAAAAGCCATGACATTAAAATGGTGTAATGGGTTACTTTGACTTTTTTAATCATCATTTCAAATTAGAAGATACTCATTGTGTGTGTTGGGGACCCAAGCATCAACAGAACGAATACCTTAAGCTGCAGGTGTACATAAACGTCCTCCACATATAGAGCTGCAGCACTTCTCATTTCTCGGACAGTCAAAGTCACTGACACACAACTCTTCACATGGTCCTCTTAATCCAGCCAAAGTCATTGGACACACTCCTGGCTTTTCTGTTACACAAACACAAGGAAACCAGATCACAGAAGAACTAGTGCATCTCTGAAATTGCGCATTTGATCAGATGCAACTGCAGTCACATTCTTCTTTAGCTTGGGTTAAACTAATTTTTTTTTTCTTTGTTGAAACAGCAGCTATGCTATTGAGGTCTCAATTGGTTTCTCTGTTTTGCCACGGGATTTACATCATATAATAATTGCAGTCAATAGTGTTCATCGTCTGTTTGACTACATCTTGTATTCATTCTTCTGAAAAAGCCTGTCATATGTGCACAAACTGACAGTCACCACTTATAAGCTACTACTAAATATTGTAGAAACTTAATTTTCTGTAAAGTTGCTTTGTAATTATTTGCATAGTAAGAATTGCTATACAAATAACTTGAACTGAAATGGGGGAAGAAAAAAAAAAAATCTGACCAAAGCATCAGTATAGCATACCTTTAGGTAGAGCTGTACACTGATGTCCGGATCCATTGCTGCAGCATTTCTCATCATTCGGACAGTCACCATCATGAGAACACAACTCCGCACAAACACCTTTTATTCTGGGAGTTGATTTTGGACACACGCCTGGCTTTACTGTTACACAAAAATGTGACAAACCTCATTACTAAACTCCTCGCTGCATTTAAAATAAAATCACACTGCCATATTAATACCTCTATATGGAGCCATACACTGATGTCCACATCCATTGCTGCAGCATTTCTGATCACTCGGACAGTTACTATCTAGGGAACACGATGTGACACACAGTCCTACTCCAAGGGTTTTGCTTGGACACACTCCTGGCTTTTCTGTAATGCAAACATGACAAATCTCACACCTCACTGCACTTGAAAATAAGTAAATAGACCCACAAGGAGAGACAACCCAGGTGAATAGGGTTTTAAAAATATGTTTTCTGAAATGCTACATTGAAATATGCAGGTTTCATCCAATTCAATATGCATACACTTCTAGACAAAAGTAAAAATAAATAAATGAATAAATATTGGATAAAGTCAATGATTCTCAAAATTCTCTTCATTCTATTGACATTAGACTCGAAAGGTTTTTACAGAGGGCATTTGGATAGGTGTCACTCCATAACAGCTTAAAAAAAAAAAAAAAAAAAATGCAAATTGAGAACAAAACCCTCTGTAAAAACAATCAGACAGTTTTTTTTTTACTCCGTGCAGGAGAAAAAAACTTACTTTGAAAGAAAAAAAAAGCCTTCAGAGACATGTACTATAATAGAAATATAAAATAAACACTTAAAATGTGTATTTTGGATTTTTTTTTTTTTTGTCAGAAAAAAAAAAAATAAGTTATTTTGCCTTAATATAATACAAGTACCTCTATATGGACTCCTACACTGACGTCCACATCCATAACTGCAGCATTTCAGATCATTAGGACAGTCACCATCTTTGAAACAGTTATTCTCCCTCACAACACAAATTCCTATTACGTTGTTCCTTGGACACACTCCTGGCTTTTCTGTTACACACAAAAAAATTGATTCAAAATCACACTAATTTACGTCAAGGGAACATCTCAACCACTGATCTAGAACTCAAATTATAGAACCAAATTCCGAATACGTTGCCTATACACACACACACTCCTGGCTTTTCTGTTACACAAACATGGTTTCATTGCAATTGCTTGTGGAAGTTAATAGGACTTTTTGAATGAAAACAGCTACAGTATACAGCTTGAGCCAATTCTTATCCTTCAGCAGTTCTTTGCATTAAGCCCCTGTACAGCTTTTAAAGCGTTCTTAATTGGGAAAAGGGTTAAAAAACAAGATTACAAAAGTAGTGAAATATCAAACCTTTTGCACACCGTACCAACTATCATCTTGAAAACAAACATTTTCACGAATTGTCATGAAGTTCATAAGGTAAACTTATTGTCTTTGTAGCATAGTCCTACTTATCTCTTCGCGTGGTGTAAAGTTAAAAGACCTCACTTGTGACACGTCCTTTGGCGTCTGTTGTGCTCAAGTATAAAGAGAAACACAGCAAAACAGCAGTTAACGAGCAGCACACCCGAACGTTCATCCTCTCGACCGGTTATCTCAGTGAAAACGCGCCGAGTTGATAGAGCAGAAATCCAAGGAGCTCCAACTCCAGCCCCGAGACTGATTTGATCAGCTCCTGATCAGCACGGCTCAGGTGTGATGGATTACGGGGTTTTTCGGATTGGTGTTTTGCCAAATTTTGACTCCGCTCATGACCTCATTTGCTGACATCGGTGCGGCCAGATTCATTTAAATTGATTAACCCTTGTGGATTGTTCAAATTCACTACCCTTTCGGCAGTAACGTGCGGTGAAATCTTGTCATGGGTAGGCTGTGACCTATCAATGTGTGGAATATATGTTCATATATTCATTCAGTTAATTTAGCAACCCAAGTTCATATCAGGCATCATCAGATCGCTGCCTGCATTCAGGAAAGTCAGTCATGTGAGGCTAATGCACAATCAAATATAGTAATCAAATTAATGGACACATCTATCTTATGACTTATACAACAAACAAATGTTTTGTGCGGGACACAGAGAAGGAGGCGGCGCGGCAGTCACTCCATCAAAATGCGCAAACGCGCACAGACAGCCACGGCGCACACACACACACACACTTTTGGTCTGGTGACGGCGCACCAGGCTACAGTCAGAAAACATTGCGTCAGCAGTACAGCTTTAAAGTACAAAAACAGCTTATTCACTCCTACAAACTGCTAGGCGCACACACCGACACGCAAGTATACTAGATGCTAGTATTCGGGAAGCGCGCGGATTGAGTGAGAGCGAGTAGATCACGTGACATGAAGCAAGCTCGGTCTCTGCCTCAATTTTGATCATTCAAGACAGCATGAGAACTGACTGCGCATGCGCAAATCTACATAAACTACGTTCTATGGACCAAAGAGGCACCGCTCACCTCTGCCTCAATGGCCATGGCTTTTGAATTTCCAGCATGAAACAACGGTTTTTAGGAGCAAACAATGGCAAAATGAGTATATTATGTGTATTCCTGAAAATTTTTGTTACAAAAAATAATATTTGGAATAAAATTAATGCAATTAATAATGTGGTGAATTAATAAAGCTTTTGGAATTAATAAATGTCATGTCAACATTTCCTTTGGTGAGGCACTGCCTACCCTGCCTACCCTGACCGCACGTCCCTGCCTTTCGGTATGTTCGGGATGGAAACATCCACTTAATTAAACTGCTGTAAACTGCTGTTTTTTTTCCCAATTATTTTTGTATAAATCTGTTAATCAACTTGTCCTGATCAAAACTACCAAATGTATTTTTTTTAAATCCAAGATTTTAACTCTTTAATTGCCAAGTTCATAAATGATGTCACTGATTTGGGGGGAACAAACACACACAATGACTTATTTTCAATATAAAAGTAATTGTGGTATTGTGTCTGTATGTGTGTGTGTATGTGTGTGAGTAAGAGAGAGATGGCCTGGAAACTCCCCAGATCTTAATCCCATTGAGAACTTGTGGTCAATCCTAAAGAGGCGGATGGACAAACAAAAACCCACTAATTCTGACAAACTCCAAGAAGTGATTATGAAAGAATGGGTTGCTATCAGTCAGGATTTGGCCCCGAAGTTGATTGAGAGCATGCCCAGTCGAATTGCAGAGGTCCTGAAAAAGAAGGGCCAACACTGCAAATACTGACTCTTTGCATAAATGTCATGTAATTGTCGATAAAAGCCTTTGAAACGTATGAAGTGCTTGTAATTATATTTCAGTACATCACAGAAACAAAGATCTAAAAGCAGTTTAGCAGCAAACTTTTTGAAAACTAATATTTATGTAATTCTCAAAACTTTTGGCCACGACTGTATTATATTTGATGGATTCATTGTCTCTTAAAGTGACCGCGCCTAATTTAGCTATATACCTGCTGTAATGTTAATCCAAGAAAATGAAAGAGAGAAAATCACTCACTGCTCTTAACTGATTGACTTTGTAGTTTTAACAAGAATTAATGCACAGTCCAACCAGCAATTATTCAGACACCAGATTTTTTTTATATATATTTTTTACTAGTAGGTGCAGAACACTATAATACTTTTATGCAAGTGAGTATAGCAAAATAAAGTGAACTGTGACATATTATACCCAAAAGTTCTTCAAACGATGGACCACTAGTGAAATTGATTAATAATATTATTAATAATAATAATAATAATAAAATTGGGACCAAATATTATTTAGCACCATATAAAGCACCATGTTTTGCTTATGTGTTTTTTTTCTGAATTGCTAATAGAACCTTTTCACACCACAATCTAAACAAATTTAAGCACTGCTTGGTACAACCCGAATTCCGGAAAAGTTGGGACGTTTTTTAAATTTTAATAAAATGAAAACTAAAGGAATTTCAAATCACATGAGCCAATATTTTATTCACAATAGAACATAGATAACGTAGCAAATGTTTAAACTGAGAAATGTTACACTTTTATCCACTTAATTAGCTCATTTAAAATTGAATGCCTGCTACAGGTCTCAAAACAGTTGGCACGGGGGCAACAAATGGCTAAAAAAAGCAAGCAGTTTTGAAAAGATTCAGCTGGGAGAACATCTAGTGATTAATTAAGTTAATTGATATCAGGTCTGTAACATGATTAGCTATAAAAGCTTTGTCTTAGAGAAGCAGAGTCTCAGGATTCGGTGGTGGGTGAGACTACGGTGGTGGCAGGTGGAGGTGTGGAGTGATGATGGAAGGAAGTAGCGTAGATTCCGGAAGTGATCCGGAAATGGAGGATGTGGATAGTGGAGGCGGCGAGAATGGAAGTAGTAAGTGGAGTGTAGTAGAAAATCGGAAAAGAAAGAAACAATCTTCAGAATCGGGTAGTGAGAAAGGAAATCTCCAGACTAGAAGAAGGAAAGAGGAATATAAGGTATTGTTGAAGTTTGTTGACTCTGTAAATGCGATTAATCCGTTGAAGCTGACGAAAACATTGAAAGAAATGATAGGGACAGTTGAAAGCATTACGACTTTGAGGGATGGCAATCTGTTGTTGTTTTGTAAAGACAGTAGGCAGCAAAAATCAGCTCTGGGTATAAAATCGATGATTGGACATAAGGTGTTGTGCTCGATACCGGAAGAAAAGAATTGGGTTAGAGGTGTTGTAACAGGGATTCCGACAGATGTCACGGAGGAGAAGATTAAAAGAAATATCACGGGAGCAGCAGTAAAGTTTGTTAAACGGCTCAAGTGTGTTAGAAATAACGAGAAGATGGATAGCCTCTCAGTAATGATAAACTTTGATGAAAATAAAATGCCAGAGAAAGTTTATTTAGGATTTGTAAGATATGCAGTAAGACCATACGTTCCTCCGCCGCTAAGATGTTATAAGTGTCAAAAATTCGGTCATGTAGCGGCAGTATGCAGAGGTAAGCAGAGATGTGCGCGGTGTGGAGGTGAACATGAGTACGGCAAATGTGGGCAAGGTGTAAATCCTAAATGCTGCAACTGTGGTGGGGATCATAGTGCAGGATACGGTGGTTGTCAGGTACGGAAAAAGGCAGTCAAGGTTCAAAATGTTAGAACGACAGAAGGAATAACATACGCTGAGGCATTGAAGAAAGTAAACCAGATTCCTAAAACAAATGAAAATATGAATGAAGAAATTCATTCAAAACAACAGAGTAAAGAACAAAGAGATGAAAAGGTAGTAGTGGATGATAAAGTGGCATTTGTAACATTTATCGCTGAAGTAGTGAACTGTTCAGCTCAAACTGAAAGCAGGACTGAAAGAATTAAAATCATTATCAGAGCTGCAGAAAAGTACTTGGATCTGGGGAATGTTACTGTTGACATGATAAATGAAAGGCTCAAGATTCCAACATTAAATAGTCAAGCAGTAAATAGTCAGACAACATGTGGTGGATCTTAATGGTGTTATATATTTTGCAATGGAATGCAAGAAGTTTGATTGCAAATGGACAGGAGTTTAAGAAATTTATAGCAGACCAAGAGAAAGGCCCAGATATTATATGTATACAGGAAACTTGGCTTAAGTCACAATATAACTTTCTAATACATGGATATACTACTATTCGGAGGGATAGACAACAAGGGAATGGAGGTGGAGTAGCTACTTTTATAAAGCAAGGAATCGGGTATAAAACAGTTGAGGTAGATGGGGAAGTAGAAGTTGTGGTGGTGGAAATATGGGAAGGATCAAGGTGTATTAGAGTAATTAATTTTTACAATCCATGTGATAGGTTAAGCAAGGATATTCTAGAAAGTATAGGAGGAAATGAAAGTCAAAAAATGGTGTGGTGTGGTGATTTTAACGCTCATAGTTCAATATGGGGAAGCGCAAAAACAGATTATAATGGTAAGATCATTGAAGATATGCTAGATTGGGGAAGATTAGTGTGCATTAATGATGGAAGTCATACTAGAATTGATTTGAATAAGGGAAGGCATTCGGTATTAGACTTGACAATAGTATCTGAAAGTTTAGCGAGTAAATGTGAATGGAAAGTACTAAAACAAAGTACTGTAGGAAGTGATCATTTTCCTATTTGCAGTAAAGTTGGAGTAGATATAGAACAAAGAGTGGGGGAAAGAATGCCTAGGTGGAGGTTCAAGTCAGCGGATTGGGATAAGTATAAGGAGTTATGTGGAAGCAAAATGAAGGACATTAGTAAATGTATAGAAGATGTTGATGTTTTTAATGATGAAATATGCAAGGTTCTTCAGAGTACAGCAGTAGAAGTAATAGGTAAGAGGAAGGCAGGCAGCAGGAAGAAAGTTATGCCATGGTGGAACGAGGAGTGTAGTGAGGCAACAAAAAGGAGAAATAAAGCACTCAAGAAGGTAAGAAGGTCACTTAATTATAATGATTTAATAAGTTATAAAAGGGCACAAGCTATAGTGAGAAGAGTCATTCGGACATCTAAAAGAAATTATTGGAGGGAATTTTGTAATAGAATAGGGGAAGACATTGAAATAAGTGAGTTATGGAATATGATACGAAAGATGGGAGGGATACAAAGAGGTTACAACATACCTGTATTAGAATATAATAATAGACAAATTATATCTGAAAGCGGTAAAGCAGAGGTATTTGCAGAAACATTCGTTAAAATTCATAGTAATTCGAATTTATCAGAGGATGCGAGGAAAACTAGGGACCAGATACTAAGTAAATATCCTCATTTATTGGAGGAAAAGGGACTTTCAGGAAGTACAATGGATTCAGAGTTTAATTTGTACGAATTGAAAAAAGCGCTTGCAGGGGTTAAGCAAACATCTCCAGGCAGAGATGACATTTGTTATGAGATGGTAAAACATTTATCAGAGACAGCATTAGAGACAATTTTGAGGCTTTTTAATAAGGTTTGGGAGTTAGGAAAGTTACCAAATGACTGGAAGCATGGTGTCATAGTGCCAATTCCAAAACCAGGCAAAGATCATACACAGCCAAATAATTATAGACCTATAGCTTTAACGTCTAATCTATGCAAAATAATGGAGCGTATGGTCATGAGTAGATTAGTATATGTCATTGAAAGGGATAATATTTTATCACCTTATCAAAGTGGATTTAGGAAAGGACGTAATACAATGGACTCAGTACTGTGCCTGGAATCTGAAATAAGAAAGGCTCAGGTAAATAAGGAAGCTTTAGTTGGGGTATTTTTTGATGTTGAAAAAGCTTATGACATGATGTGGAAAGAGGGACTTTTAATTAAGTTAGAAAAAATGGAAATTAAAGGAAGAATGTATAACTGGATCAGGGATTTCCTGTTTAACAGAACTATACAAGTAAGAGTAAGTACTGCTTTTTCTCAGATACACACAATAGAGAATGGAACACCTCAGGGAAGCGTTAGTAGTCCAATTCTGTTTAATATTATGATTAACGACATCTTTACAAAGGTTGATAGGGGCATTGGAAGATCTTTATATGCGGATGATGGAGCACTGTGGAAAAGAGGGCGTAATGTAAAGAATGTGGAAAGATGTTTGCAGAATGCCGTTAAAATGGTAGAAAATTGGGCAAATGAATGGGGATTTCGGTTTTCAGTAGATAAAACGCAGGTAATTTGTTTTGCAAAAAGGAAAAGTAACCCTACCATTAACATCAGATTGTATGGACAAGAAGTGAAGCAAACAGCAGTTGTGAGGTTTCTGGGTATATGGATGGATTTGAAATTGAATTTTAGTATGCATATCCAGAAACTGGTTGACAAATGCAAAAAAGCATTAAATATCATGAGGTGTTTAGCAGGAGTTGATTGGGGAGCATGTCGCCAGTCTCTTAAAATAATATATTGTGCTCTAATAAGATCAGCAATAGATTATGGCAGTATGGTATATTGCACTGCATCCAAAACACAACTCGTAAAAATAGAGGCAATTCAGTCACAAGCTTTGCGAGTTTGTTGTGGAGCGTTTAGATCCTCTCCAATAACAGCAGTGCAAGTAGAGATGGGTGTAATGCCTCAAGTAATTCGTAGGCTCAAGTTAAAGATGAGGTATTTTATAAGTATAAAGGGACACTTGGACAGTCACCCAGTTAAAATGGTGTTGGAGGATTGTTGGGAATATGGACATAAAAAGTTATCAAGTTTTGGATGGAAGGCCAGTGAGGAAGCCCGGAGAATGGGATTAAGTGACTTCAATGTTGCTCCTACTGTGGCTAGGTCAGCAATTCCTCCTTGGTTTTTCCCAATGCCTTTGATTGATACTCAATTGCTTAAAGAAAAGCATAACAATACAAATGGATTAGGAAATTTTAATATACAGCAATACATTGATCAAAGTTATTATAGTGCAGTTCAAATATACACTGATGGTTCAAAAGATCCAGAATCTGGGAAAACAGCAGTAGCGGTATATATTCCACTTTTTAACATTAGAATAGCAAAAAGAATATCAGATTATCTTTCAGTATTCTCTGCAGAAATTATTGCAATATGTCTAGCGCTTCAGTGGATAGAAGAAATCCAACCAACAAGGGTAGTGATATGTACAGATTCTTTATCCGCACTAAATAGCTTGGAAAGTGGAACATCATCAGCAAGGCAAGACATGATAAATGAAGTAATGCAGAGTCTTTACAGAACAAGACAGTATGGACTTCTGGTGAATCTTGTATGGGTTCCATCGCATATGGGTGTGAAAGGAAATGAGGAGGCTGATAATCAGGCTAAACAGGCATTAAATCATTCACAAATTGACATTGAAGTGGCATTAAGTAAAACAGAAATTAAAGTGATAATAGCTAAACAAATACAGGAAATTTGGCAGAAAGAATGGAATGAAGGAAAGAAAGGTAGACATTTTTACTGCATTCAAGGAAAAGTTGGGTCAGAGAGAAGAAGATTCGGAAACCGGAAAGAGGATGTTTTAATAACAAGAATGCGTATTGGACATTGTTTATTAAATCAAAGCTTACAAAGAATTGGTAAACATGAGAATGGAAATTGTGACAAATGTGGGTTAGTTGAAAATATAGAGCATGTCCTTTTAGAATGCGAAGCTTATGAAAGAGAGCGGTCCCAGTTAAGACATGCTTTAAGAAGTGTAGGAATCAATGAGTTGACACTTCAGGTTCTCCTAGGACAAGGTGCTAAACAATCAAGAGTTTATCATGAGTTATTTATATTTTTAAAGGAAACAGGATTATTTAATAGGATTTAAAACTCCATTATGTGTAAATTTTATATGGATATATATATATAATTTTTTTTTTTTTTTTTTTTTTTTTTTTTTTTTTTTTTTTTTTTTTTTTTTTTTTTTTTTTTAAAGAGTAGATCTAGTTTAAACTTCCTTTCCAAATATGCGCTTCACACTCCATATCAGTAGGTGGCGGGAATGCACCTTTTAAGTTGGTTTGCCAACCGCCATTAAATCCTAGAAGAAGAAGAAGAAGAAGAAGCAGAGTCTCAGAAGTAAAGATGGGCAGAGGCTCTCCAATCTGTGAAAGACTGCGTAAAAAAATTGTGGAAAACTTTAAAAACAATGTTCCTCAACGTCAAATTGCAAAGGCTTTGCAAATCTCATCATCTACAGTGCATGACATCATCAAAAGATTCAGAGAAACTGGAGAAATCTCTGTGCGTAAGGGACAAGGCCGGAGACCTTTATTGGATGCCCGTGGTCTTCGGGCTCTCAGACGACACTGCATCACTCATCGGCATGATTGTGTCAATGACATTACTAAATGGGCCCAGGAATACTTTCAGAAACCACTGTCGGTAAACACAATCCGCCTTGCCATCAGCAGATGCCAACTAAAGCTCTATCATGCAAAAAGGAAGCCATATGTGAACATGGTCCAGAAGCGCCGTTGTGTCCTGTGGGCCAAGGCTCATTTAAAATGGACTATTTCAAAGTGGAATAGTGTTTTATGGTCAGACGAGTCCAAATTTGACATTCTTGTTGGAAATCACGGACGCCGTGTCCTCAGGGCTAAAGAGGAGGGAGACCTTCCAGCATGTTATCAGCGTTCAGTTCAAAAGCCAGCATCTCTGATGGTATGGGGGTGCATAAGTGCATACGGTATGGGCAGCTTGCATGTTTTGGAAGGCTCTGTGAATGCTGAAAGGTATATAAAGGTTTTAGAGCAACATATGCTTCCCTCCAAACAACATCTATTTCAGGGAAGGCCTTGTTTATTTCAGCAAGACAATGCAAAACCACATACTGCAGCTATAACAACAGCATGGCTTCGTCGTAGAAGAGTCCGGGTGCTAACCTGGCCTGCCTGCAGTCCAGATCTTTCACCTATAGAGAACATTTGGCGCATCATTAAACGAAAAATACGTCAAAGACGACCACGAACTCTTCAGCAGCTGGAAATCTATATAAGGCAAGAATGGGACCAAATTCCAACAGCAAAACTCCAGCAACTCATAGCCTCAATGCCCAGACGTCTTCAAACTGTTTTGAAAAGAAAAGGAGATGCTACACCATGGTAAACATGCCCCGTCCCAACTATTTTGAGACCTGTAGCAGAAATCAAAATTGAAATGAGCTCATTTTGTGCATAAAATTGTAAACTTTCTCAGTTTAAACATTTGCTATGTTATCTATGTTCTATTGTGAATAAAATATTGGCTCATGTGATTTGAAAGTCTTTTAGTTTTCATTTTATTAAAATTTAAAAAACGTCCCAACCTTTCTGGAATTCGGGTTGTAATTGGTCAACAAAGTATTGATAGATGTGTTAATATTGTCATACTAATAGTTGTCTGAAGTTTTTGCATATTGTAATTCATTACAATTTGCTGACCCCAGCTATGGCCCTGTGAATCGGTCATATTTAAATAGTGCTGTCATTTGGGACGCAGCTTGATACAGTGTGGTCTGATTCCCGATCGAACGATTTAAGCGAATCGGTTCTTCTTAGTGAATCAAAACATACAGGTCAAACAGTGCACTCTGACTCCCTTTTATCCAAACACTTTTTTATTTATTTATTTTTAAATAAGTTAGAAAATCATTAATGACACCTATTCTAATAATACTTTGAGAGTATACTTTAAAATTATCATTTTCAGCACACAGTTAAAAATATTCATAAAATATATTTAAGTGCAAATAAATTTACTTATAAAAAATAGGCAAAAGCATAATGTTAATATACTTTTTACTTAGTAAAGTATATTTGCTATCTACTATTAAAGCAGGGAATATATTACAAATACAATAAAGTATGCTTTTTTTTGCATGTGCTAACCCCTTACACAACCTTATCCTCTTGTTTGAAACTCTGAAAGAAACACAACAGATACAAAGAGAAATGTTTTAGTACAGGGGTGTCAAATTCAGCTCCTGGAGGGCCACCTGCAGCGTTTTTCTCCAAGCCCAGTTAGACACACCTGAACCAGCTAATCGAGGTCTTCAGGATGACTAGACGTCCAGGTCTGGTGGAACTGGTTGGTGCTAGACTCTGGACTCCCTATAGTATCAGAGGGAGATGTTTAGCCATTGGTTTTTCAATATCAGCACTAACTACAATGGATAAGTTTATTTCTGAAACTGGAACACGCTTTGCAGAAGTAATGGTGCTTTCAGGGTTTGTATTTACTAGCTGAGAAGCAATGGTTATGATGTTGTGTGTTCAGGCGTCATTTTTATTTTCCCCCAACATTGAAATTAGGGATCTGTTGATGTACCAACTATTGAAATATAGTTGAAATATTAATGTTGCTTCTCTGTGCATCAGATGGCAACTCATTGGTGAGACTGCAGTTAGTTGTATTTTTAGGGTTTCTGCAAAGTGATTCACTTCCTAACATTAATTCAATGCAATTGGCATTTACGCATTAACATTGACTTAATATGGTATATTTTGAGCCACTTCTCAGAAGGATATAGAGCTTGTATAGTCAAAAATAAAGCATAAAACTGAAGATCCCCATCGCCCACCACAGGAATTGCACCACTGGAACCATGTTTGCTTGAATACTTGACAATCAATGATCAATAATTTCAACAATTTGAATGCCAAAAGCAGTCAATAATTTTAATGCCCAAACCAGCCTCCACAAAGTCAAAGTCAAAGTCACCTTTATTTATATAGCGCTTTAAACAAAATACATTGCGTCAAAGCAACTGAACAACATTCATTAGGAAAACAGTGTCAATAATGCAAAAATGATAGTTAAAGGCAGTTCATCATTGAATTCAGTTATGTCATCTCTGTTCAATTAAATAGTGTCTGTGCATTTATTTGCAATCAAGTCAACGATATCGCTGTAGATGAAGTGTCCCCAACTAAGCAAGCCAGAGGCGACAGCGGCAAGGAACCCGAAACTCCATCGGTGACAGAATGGAGAAAAAAACCTTGGGAGAAACCAGGCTCAGTTGGGGGGCCAGTTCTCCTCTGACCAGACGAAACCAGTAGTTCAATTCCAGGCTGCAGCAAAGTCAAATTGTGCAGAAGAATCATCTGTTTCCTGTGGTCTTTACAGGGGATCTGTATCTGGGGCTCTAGTTGTTCTGGTCTCCGCTGTCTTTCAGGGATTTAGAGGTCCTTTCTAGGTGCTGATCCAGCATCTGGTCTGAATACGTACTGGATCCGGGTGACTGCAGTGCCAGTGACCCTCTGATCTGGACACAGACTGGATCTGGTGGCCACGGTGACCTCGGAACAAGAGAGAAACAGACAAATATTAGCGTAGATGCCATTCTTTTAATGATGTAGCAAGTACATAGGGTGTTATGGGAAGTGTTTCCGGTTCCGGTTTACCTAATTAATGCAGCCTAAAAATCCTTTAACCGATTTGGATAATAAAAGCATATTAGTATGTTATGTGTATGCCAGGTTAAAGAGATGGGTCTTTAATCTAGATTTAAACTGCAAGAGTGTGTCTGCCTCCCGAACAATGTTAGGTAGGTTATTCCAGAGTTTAGGCGCCAAATAGGAAAAGGAAGATATTCTAGGTATTATCAAATTGCCTGAGTTTTGAGAACGTAGCGGACGTAGAGGATTATAATGTAAAAGGAGCTCATTCAAATACTGAGGTGCTAAACCATTCAGGGCTTTATAGGTAATAAGCAATATTTTAAAATCTATACGATGCTTGATAGGGAGCCAGTGCAGTGTTGACAGGACCGGCCTGATATGGTCATACTTCCTGGTTCTAGTAAGAACTCTTGCTGCTGCATTTTGGACTAGCTGTAGTTTGTTTACTAAGCGTGCAGAACAACCACCCAATAAAGCATTACAATAATCTAACCTTGAGGTCATAAATGCATGGATTAACATTTCTGTATTTGACATTGAGAGCATAGGCCGTAATTTAGATATATTTTTGAGATGGAAAAATGCAGTTTTACAAATGCTAGAGACGTGGCTTTCTAAGGAAAGATTGCGATCAAATAGCACACCTAGGTTCCTAACTGATGACGAAGAATTGACAGAGCAACCATCAAGTCTTAGACAGTGTTCTAGGTTATTACAAGCGGAGTTTTTAGGTCCTATAATTAACACCTCTGTTTTTTCAGAATTTAGCAGTAAGAAATTACTTGTCATCCAGTTTTTTATATCGACTATGCAATCCATTAGTTTTTCAAATTGGTGTGTTTCACCGGGCTGCGAAGAAATATAGAGTTGAGTATCATCAGCATAACAGTGAAAGCTAACATCATGTTTCCTGATGATATCTCCCAAGGGTAACATATAAAGCGTGAAGAGTAGCGGCCCTAGTACTGAGCCTTGAGGTACTCCATACTGCACTTGTGATCGATAGGATACATCTTCATTCACTGCTACGAACTGATGGCGGTCATATAAGTACGATTTAAACCATTCTAATGCACTTCCACTGATGCCAACAAAGTGTTCAAGTCTATGCAAAAGAATGATAACCGCCATTCAAGCTGGCGGTTATCAAGCCTCTTATTAAGAAACCAAAACTAGATCCTAGTGTACTGGCAAATTATAGGCCTATTTCAAATCTTCCATTTATGTCTAAAATTTTAGAAAAAGTTGTGTCTGCTCAATTGAGCACCTTCCTGCATAAAAATGATCTGTATGAAGAATTTCAGTCAGGTTTTAGGCCCCACCATAGCACAGAAACTGCACTTGTTAAAATTACAAATGACCTGCTTCTTGCGTCAGATCAAGGCTGCATCTCATTTCTAGTCTTACTTGATCTTAGTGCTGCGTTCGACACCATAGATCATGACATACTCATAGATCGATTACAAAACTATACAGGTATTCAAGGGCAGGCTCTAAGATGGTTTAGATCCTACCTGTCCGATCGCTACCATTTTGTTTACTTAAATGGGGTGTCATCTCATTTATCATCAGTAAAATATGGAGTGCCACAAGGATCCGTCCTAGGTCCCCTTCTATTTTCAATATACATGTTGCCCCTTGGTAATATTATTAGAAAATACGGAATAAGCTTCCACTGTTATGCTGATGATACTCAGCTATATATTTCAACGAGACCAGATGAAACTTCCCAATTATCTAAGCTAACAGAGTGTGTTAAAAATGTAAAAGATTGGATGACAAATAATTTTCTCCAATTAAATTCAGATAAGACAGAGATATTAATTATTGGACCAAAAAACACCACACAGAATCTTGTAGATTACAATCTGCAACTAGACGGATGTACTGTTACTTCCTCTACAGTCAGAAATCTGGGTGTTATATTAGACAGCAATTTGTCTTTTGAAAATCATATTTCCAATGTTACAAAAACTGCATTCTTCCATCTTAGAAACATTGCCAAGCTACGAAACATGTTATCTGTTTCTGATGCAGAAAAGCTAGTTCATGCATTCATGACCTCTAGACTGGACTATTGTAATGCACTTCTAGGTGGTTGTCCTGCTTCGTCAATAAACAAGCTACAGGTAGTCCAAAATGCAGCAGCTAGAGTCCTTACCAGGTCAAGAAAATATGATCATATTACCCCAATTTTACAGTCTCTGCACTGGCTACCTATTAAGTTCCGTATCTGTTACAAATTATCATTACTTACCTATAAGGCCCTAAATGGTTTAGCTCCTGCGTACCTAACTAGCCTTCTACCACGCTACAACCCATCACGCACCCTAAGGTCACAAAACGCTGGACTTTTGGTAGTTCCTAGGATAGCAAAGTCCACTAAAGGAGGTAGAGCTTTTTCACATTTGGCTCCCAAACTCTGGAATAGCCTTCCTGATAATGTTCGGGGTTCAGACACACTCTCTCTGTTTAAATCTAGATTAAAAACGCATCTCTTTCGCCAAGCATTCGAATAATGTATCTCTTAAATTGTGAGTGTAGTTGCATCTGCATTTTTATTCTTTAGCTTGGGTTAAACTAATTTTACTTTGTTGGATCAGCAGCTATGCTAATGATGTCTCTATTTGTTTCTATGTTTTGCCACGGGATTAACATCCCGTGGTAACTAGGATTTACACAAGCTCCAGTCTGGATCCAGAACACCTGAGAAGAGATGATGCTGACCCTCAGAGGACCCCAGATGATCCTAACCTTGAATCAACAAACAGAACTAACAATTATTGCTACATGTGTGACTGCATCATATAATTACTATTAATTAATAATATTGATAGTTCATCATCTAGCTGACTACGTCTTGTATTATTATTATTATTTTTAATTTTCTGTAAAGTTGCTTTGTAACGATTTGTATTGTAAAAAGCGCTATACAAATAAAAACTTGAATGTTGTGGTCAATTGTGTCAAACGCAGCACTAAGATCCAATAAAACTAATAGAGAGATACACCCACGATCAGATGATAAGAGCAGATCATTTGTAACTCTAAGGAGAGCAGTCTCAGTACTATGATACGGTCTAAATCCTCACATATACCATTTTTCTCTAAGAAGGAATATAATTGTGAGGATACCACCTTTTCTAGTATCTTGGACAGAAAAGGGAGATTCGAGATTGGTCTATAATTAACTAGTTCTTTGGGGTCAAGCGGTGGTTTTTTGATGAGAGGCTTAATAACAGCCAGTTTGAAGGTTTTGGGGACGTATCCTAATGACAATGAGGAATTAATAATAGTCAGAAGAGGATCTATTACTTCTGGAAGCACCTCTTTTAGGAGCTTAGATGGTATAGGGTCTAACATACATGTTGTTGGTTTAGATGATTTAACAAGTTTATACAATTCTTCCTCTCCTAAAGTAGAGACTGAGTGGAACTGTTCCTCAGGGGGTCTATAGTGCACTGTCTGATGTGATACTATATCTGACAGCTGAATGGTTGCAATTTTATCTCTAATAGTATCGATTTTAGAAGTAAAGTAGTTCATAAAGTCATTACTGCTGTGATTGTTGGGAAATGTCAACACTTGTTGAGGCTTTATTTTTCGTTAATTTAGCCACTGTATTGAATAAATACCTGGGGTTATGTTTGTTTTCTTCTAAAAGAGAAGAAAAGTAATCGGATCTAGCAGTTTTTAATGCTTTTCTGTAGGATATGTTACTTTCCCGCCAAGCAATACGAAATACCTCTAGTTTTGTTTTCCTCCAGCTGTTCTCCATTTTTCGGGCTGCTCTCTTTAGGGTGCGAGTATGCTCATAATACCATGGTGTCAAACTGTTTTCCTTAACCTTCCTTAAGCGTAAAGGAGCAACTGTATTTACAGGGCTAGAAAAGAGAGAGTCCATAGTTTCTGTTACATCATAAAGTTCTGAGGTTTTGGATATGCTAAGGAAATTGGTTACATCAGGAAGATAACTTAAAAAGCAGTCTTTTGTGTTAGAAGTGATGGTTCTTCCATACTTGTAACAAGAAGTAGGATTTACAATTTAGGCTATATGAAGTTTGCACAGAACTAAATAATGATCTGAGATATCATCACTTGGCTGAATAATTTCAACACCATCAACATCAATTCCATGTGACAGTATTAAATCTAGAGTATGATTTCGACAATGAGTAGGTCCTGAAACGTGTTGTCGAACACCAATAGAGTTCAGAATGTCTATAAATGCTGATCCCAATGCATCTTTCTCATTATCAACATGGATATTAAAATCACCAACTATTAAGACTTTATCTGCAGCCAGAAACAACTCGGATGTAAAATCACCAAACTCTTTAATAAAGTCTGTATGGTGCCCTGGTGGCCTGTATACAGTAGCCAGTACAAACATAACAGGGGATTTATCATTAACATTTCTTTCTCTGGATAATGTTATATGAAGCACCATTACTTCAAACGAGTTATACTTGAAGCCTGTCCTCTGAGAGATCCTGAAAACGTTGTTAAAAATTGAAGCAACACCTCCACCTTTGCCTTTTAGACGCGGCTCATGTTTATAACAGTAATCTTGGGGGGTGGACTCATTTAAAATAATGTAATCATCAGGTTTTAGCCAGGTTTCTGTCAAACAGAGTACATCTATATTATGATCAGTGATCATATTATTTACAAAAAGTGTTTTCGTAGAAAGGGATCTGATATTCAATAAGCCAAGCTTTATCATTTGTTTATCCATATTGCTTCTGTTTTTTATTTGTTGAACCTCAATTAAATTGTTAATCTTAACTTGGTTTGGACGTTTTTTGTTTTTTCTAGTTCGGGGAAAAGACACAGTCTCTATAGTGTGATATCTAGGTGAAAGAGTCTCTATGTGCTGAGAATTAACTGACCTCTGTGACGGGAGGCAGCTAGCAGACGATCGGTTTAGCCAGTCTGTCTGCTTCCTGACCTGGGCCCCAGTTAGTCAAGTATAAACACGAAGACTATTTGCCAAATTTCTAGAGAGAAGAGTGGCGCCACCCCAGGAGGGATGAAGACCATCTCTTTTAAACAGGTCAGGTCTGCCCCAAAAGCTCGTCCAATTGTCTATGAAACCTATGTTATTCTGTGGGCACCACTTAGACATCCAGCCATTGAGTAATGACAATCTGCTATGCATCTCATCACCACGGTAAGCAGGGAGGGGCCCAGAGCATATTACAGTGTCTGACATCGTGCTTGCAAGTTCACACACCTCTTTAATGTTATTTTTAGTGATCTTCGACTGGCGAAGTCGAACATCATTAGCGCCGGCATGAATAACAATCTTACTGTATTTACGTTTAGCATTAGCCAGCACTTTTAAATTTGCCAAGATGTCAGGCGCTCTGGCTCCCGGTAAACATTTGACTATGGTGGCTGGTGTCTCTATATTCACGTTCCGTACAATAGAATCACCAATAACTAGAGCACTTTCATCAGGTTTCTCAGTGGATGCATCACTGAGTGGGGAGAACCTGTTTAATGTTTTGATCGGAACAGAAGAGCGGTGTTTTGACCCACGACTACGCTGCCTCACCGTCACCCAGTTGCCCTGCTGCAGGGGCTCTTTTTCCGGAACCGAACAATGTACAGGATTCCCTGAGCTAGACGCATTCAAAGCCATATCTACAGCCCTAACGTTCTTACTGTCCTCAATTAAAGTTTGGATGCGTGTCTCTAATTCTGAAATCTTCTCTGTCAGCCTAACTATTTCCCTGCATTTATCACATGTGAATCCCTCATCAGCGACAGAGATAGATAAACTGTACATGTGGCAAGAGGTGCAAGAAACAATGACAGGAGAAGCCATTACTCACCGTGCTTGATGAAAATTCTTACTGTGGTTGTTTGATGAACTTGTGAAAAACTGGAGCGAGAGGAGAAAAGAATACAGCGATAGGTTCGAATGAAAACGCTAATGACAAGCTAACGAGTGCTAACGCTTTGCAGGTGTACTGCACTCACGGAAATAAAATAGAAGTGAACGATCAAAGTTAATCTGATAAGATTGATCGATAATATCAGAAATATGGTGTGAACTAAGTTATATTTTACCACTTTAAAAAGCAGAGAGTGATAGTAAGATAAAGATTCTAGAGAAAAAATAAAATAAAAACAGCTACACGGAGCTACGATTTGCTACAGAAAGGCCAACAGGAAGTAGAGAAAACACTGTCCAACAGCGACACCCGCAGGCCAAAAGTGATCAAATGTGGAATGATACACAAGACCAACTCGTTTCAACACGATTATATACAGATATTACAAATAACATGCTGAACTTTAGGGAAAACATTCTACAACCAAACTTTTTAATAAGCAAAGTGGAAAATACTGCAGATACAAATTAAAAAGTCAAATAATTAAAAATAATTATCAGATAGCAGTATATGGCTCATCTAAAAGTGTTCTAATCACCACCATAAAAACCTTGATATTGACCAAAAGTAAATGAAACCATTTGAATTGATTTCAAAGGTTCCAATCTGAAAAACCTGTTCTCAAACACACCTGAACAAGTTAACCAGGGTCTTCAAGATTAGGCCACTAGCCCACAGGCAGGTGAGTTTCAGGGTTAGAGTTGCGTCAGACCTCCTAGTTCTTTAAAAATGCTCTTTCAAAAAGTGCTATAAAACCCTCCTGACTCACCAATTCAGCACATTGTCCAGTGAGCGATCGCAGGTTGAGAAGATGAACGCTCTGGTGTGCTGCTCGTTGATTGCTGTCTTGTTGTGTCTCTCTGTGTGCTTGAGCACAACAGATGCCAAAAAACATGCCAGAGGTAAGATCTTTTAACTTCATAAAAATGTATAAGTTAGTGTAGTTTAAACAAAGCTGACATCATAAGTTGCAATGTGTTTATATTTTTTTCCATTGTAAAGATCAACTTTCTTTATTTATTTACAGTAAAACGAAACGCTCGTTTGTCACCAGGTATGTATGCCATCACTACTAAAATCTTTTTGTTAATTTTTTTTTCCAAATGTTTGGTACTTTACCGTTTTAACAACTCGATTAAATTTAGCATGCATCTGTTTATAACTAAGTCACTAAGGAAGTACTACCTTACAAGCCCCATATTCAAATAGTCTGATCACATGCATGTGTTTGCTACAAAATTGTTACTATATATATATTTTTTTTTTCTTGTGTATGAAAATGTGGTTGTGATGGTACATTCTAATAAAAAAGTGCTAAGTATCATTAAAAGTAGTTAATTGGCTTGTAATTGGGGAACCACTTTAAATGCACTATACAACACCTTCAATACATCATTTTCACTTTACTTGTACAATGATTGAACCACAGAGAAGTTAATATTGCTGGCTATGAGATAGCCCAGTAATGTTTAATGGTTTTTCTGTTACGTGATTTTTTTATCAGCAAAGCTAGGAGTTTGTCCTGATGATAAAGACATGATAGGACCGTGTGTCGAGGACTGTTTTGGTGATCGTGAATGTCCAGATGATGAGAAATGCTGCAGCAATGGATGTGGACATCAGTGTATGCCTTCATATACAGGTATTAATATTATATTAATGTGTGGTTACACAGCATTTACTCGTATTTCTGCAAGCTTCATGAATGAGTCCCATAGTCTTTTTAATGAACTTTGTGCCATCACAAACACCTCCTAAGGTCGAGCCTCTTATTGGTTTAGATATTCATTCAAACCCTAGATCCAATCACGTCTTGGCTTTCTCTTATCCTCCAAGACAGCACACCTTTCAGGAACTATACATGGGTTTAATGGGGTATTTGGGGTGGTTAAGGTGCAGAGCAGCACTGCCATAAAGAACCACTGAAGAACCATACTGTGCTTAACCGGTTCTTTTATACAGCCGTGCTATATAGAACCTCAACCACCCCAAAGAACCGCTGAAGAACCTTTAGTGTTTGTTATGATTCTTTATTAACATTAAAATAGGGATGGACACGATTTATTAATATTACTATGCATTAGTAAACAACACCAGTAGTGGGGTAGGATTTTAGAGGTCTTTCAAAAGAAACACTGACAGGGTTTTTTTATTTATTACAAAATTGCTAGTAACTTTTACAAATAATTACGAAGAAACCTCATGCAACACATTGACTTAATCTTTAAATTCTGATGGAGATGGACAGATTTTTATTATTTATTTTTATATGAGAAAAGCCAGGAGTGTGTCCTGGAAACAATCTTAAAGATGAAATATCAAGAGTGTGTGTCGGGATGTGTTCTCATGACTGTGACTGTCCGAATGATGAGAAATGCTGCCGCAATAGATCTAGATATTAGTGTATGCCTCCATATAAAAGTATTTATATTGTTATAATAGTTTGAATTAAATGAGCTTTAACCTTTTTCATTTTTCATATGCAGCGAGGCATTCAGTGATCTGGTTTCTCTATCATGTGTTTGTGTAGCAGAAAAGCCAGGATCGTGTCCACAACCCATTGGATTTGGACTGTGTGTTGAGGAGTGTTCTGGTGACAGTAGCTGTCCAAACAATCAGAAATGCTGCAGCAATGGATGTGGACATCAGTGTATGGCTCCATATACAGGTATTTATATCATATTAACATGTGGTCCTTTTTTTCTTCTTTTTTTTTAGATATATAGTGAGACGGATTGTGATGAAGTTTCTCTCATGTTTGTGTAACAGAAAAGCAGGAGTGTGTCCAAGTGAATATCTTACACGTAGTCAGCTTTCAGATATTAGTTTTACATGCATTCTAAATCATAAAGATCTTAAAGGCATCTTCTAAATGTCTTATTTGACAATAGGAAACGTCCAATTGCAGATGAGCAAACACTCAAAAAAAAAACATCTTGCAGATAAAAATGCAGATGTAAAATAGGATTTTATTCCTCCTTACTATTTAAACTGTAGCTGATGTCTCTCCGTATCTGGACCAGAGATGTATAAAGTGCTAGAGACCCAGACTTGAGTAAAAGTACAAGTGCTCTATCAAAAAAATGACTTGAGTAGAAGCTGAAGTGCTCTTTAAGCACCACACTTAAGTAGAAGTACTAAAGTATTCAACATTTTTTGTACTTAAGTATTGCAAGTAGTCTATTTGAAAATGTACTACTCAAGTACTGAAAGTAAAAGTACAAGTATTGTGTTATGTAGTTATTTAAGAAAGTAGTCAAAAGTTTGAACATATTGTTTTTACTATTTCAAATGATTAACCTAAAGGACAATCACAATTCCTTTGACTGTTACTTTTTGTAAACAAAAAAAAAGATTAAAGGAGCATTTCACCCGTGGGAACATTGATCTTCATTGAAAGTGGGTCATATATGTAGTCGAAATCTATTAAAACTTTCGAATTTGGTGCCTTTTTGACCGAGTTATTACAGAAAGTAACTTTAGGGCTCATTTGTATGGAAAACCACAACTCCCACAATGCAACACATTTGCACAGCTCCACAAGCCACTCCCACTAATCCAGAACACCGCTGTTAGGCTGTTAGGCGATATTGTCTACAAGACATTGAGGACACAGTTAGCGATGTATGGTATTTACGTGCCACAGTAGTAAACAATGCCACAGTAAGCTTTTTGTGCATTAAAAAAGGTACTGCACAAACAGTTTACAGTTGACGTTACGTAACTTATTAACCGGGAATCATTTCGTGATAATAATGCTTGAAGAAATTGTATACATTTCACGAAATGAATAATAAATAAAATTGAAACACTTATTTTACAGTTAGACGTCCATTTGTGCAGGCTTCGGCTGGCGTTTCCAGTTTACCTTCAGAATTCTGAAATATGTCTCCAGGACACCTCTGTCCATATGCGGGGCGAAACTAGGATGGTTCACAACGCAAACATCCGTGTCCTTGTCTGCCTCAGACATTTCTTCGAGGAGAAATTGGCATCTTTCAAATTCTTTCAGCAGACGGACTCGAGCTCTGTGTCCGTAGGCGCACAAGGAGAGCACAGGCACCACCAGTCCGCACCAGCTCGAGCACGCCCGGGCTCCTCGGACGCGACAGGCAGGTCTCCGGCCTCGGCTGCAGCCGCCGCCTCCTGTTCCTCCTCTGCTCTATATTGTGGCTCGTATAGATAGCCACGAACATCTGTTTCGAGCAACAGACTTTGAAAATCCTCTTCTTCCATATCATGAGTTGTTCCTCCAGCCATTCTCGTAAATCTGACTCCATAAGCGCTTGTTAGCTTAGCTACATAGCTTCCAAACAAGATGGCGGATTTTCATTTTCGTTTCTGTAAGTTTAGTCCCACCCACTGATCTGTAATAGGCCTGTAGGGTGAGTGGGTCCCACCCCCTGGAAGAATAATAAGCTAGTGTCTGTAGTCTATACACTTTTCAATGAATTTTGACTTCCTGCTTATTATGACGCAAAATGACGATTTTTACGTCATAATAAGCATGAAGTAAAACAATGAAATCCTTATTTCTCCCATCTCAGGGAAAAACAAAGGAAAAATCCATGATCATTATAATATATGACTGGGTTTCTAACAATACAAAGCTAAATGCAAATGGGTGAAGTGATCCTTTAAAGGGTTAGTTCGCCCAATTTGCAAAATTATGTCATTAATGACTCACCCTCATGTTGTTTCAAACCCGTAAGACAGTTTAAGATATTTTAGATTTAGTCCGAGAGCTCTCAGTCCATCCATTGAAGCTGTGTGTATGGTATAGGCTACTGTCCATGTCCAGAAAGGTAAGAAAAATATTATCAAAGTAGTCCATGTGACATCAGAGGGTCAGTTAGAATTTCGAAGCGTCGAAAATACATTTTGGTCCAAAAATAGCAAAAACTACGACTTTATTCAGCATTGTGTCTGTTGTAAGACAGTTCAAAACAAAGCAGTTTGTGATATCCGGTTCGCGAACGAATCATTCGATGTAACCGGATCTTTTTAAACCAGTTCACCAAGTCGAACTGAATCGTTTTAAACAGTTCGCGTCTCCAATACACATTAATCCACAAATGACTTAAGATGTTAACTTGTTTAATGTGGCTGACACTCCCTCTGAGTTAAAACAAACCAATATCCCGGAGTATTTCATTTACTCAAACAGGACACTGACTGAACTGATGTGAAGAGAGAACTGAAGATGAACACCGAGCCGAGCCAGATAACGAACAACAGACTGACTCGTTCACGAGTCAAGAACACTGATCTATATATATATATAAAACTTATATTATAGATCAGTGGTCAAGAACCGTTTCTGTCAGACGTGCCCGATTTGAGAACCGAGGAGCTGATGATACTGTGCATGTGTGACTCGGCGTGAAAGCAAACCGACACACAGACCGCATGAACCGAACTGATTCTTTTGGTGATTGATTCTGAACTGATTCTGTGCTAATGTTATGAGCCCAGGTAAACCGAAGGCTTGCAGTCAAAGCCAATGACGCCATAACGTCGAGCGCAAAAGAACCGGTGAACTGTTTTCTTCAACTGGTTTATTGAATCGAACTGTCAGAAAGAAAGACTGTTGATTCGAAAACCGATGCAACCGGTTCTTGACTCATGAACGAGTCATTATCTGGCTCGGCTCGGTGTTCATCTCTCTCTTCACAGCAGTTCAGTCAGCACGCGCAGTCTTCTCAATTCGCTCAATGATGTGCCAGGTTCATCAAACCTGCCATCTACAGTTCTGTTTGTAATGGAATGATTCGTAACATTTTTATAATTGTAACGAGTAACGATGCAGCACATACAAAAATATCGTAGTAAAAGTATTAAACTCATCGAAAATATGTACTGAAGTAAAAGTGGAAGTAGGAGAAAAAATAATACTCCAGTAAAGTACAGATACCGCCTTTTAGTACTTAAGTACAGTAGTGAAGTAGTTCTACTTCGTTACTATACATCTCTGATCTGGACTGTCTTGCTGCGTCCCACCAGTCCTGTTCTCCTCCTCAGATTTAAGATTTTACTCCACTCGCTCATGTTTGATATGAATAGGAATTTACTACAAAGGCAAAAGCAGTTTTTAATCACGGTGCTTTACTGAGATTAAAAAGTCTTGTGTGGGGCCCTGGGATATTTCCTTAAAGTGGGGCCTTGGGGACAAAAAGGTTGAGAACCAGGTTTTCTTCAGCAATACACTGTATTTTAATGTCTTATTTACCATTTCCCCAACTAAACTAAGAACATTTCAAGAACTATACATGGGTTTAATGGGGTCTTTGGGGTGGTTAAGGTGCTATAGCAGCACTGCCATAAAGAACCACTGAAGAACCATACTGTGCTTAACCGGTTCTTTTATACAGCCGTGCTATATAGAACCTCAACCACCCCAAAGAACCGCTGAAGAACCTTTAGTGTTTGTTATGATTCTTTATTAACATTAAAATAGGGATGGACACGATTTATTAATATTACTATGCATTAGTAAACAACACCAGTAGTGGGGTAGGATTTTAGAGGTCTTTCAAAAGAAACACTGACAGGGTTTTTTTATTTATTACAAAATTGCTAGTAACTTTTACAAATAATTACGAAGAAACCTCATGCAACACATTGACTTAATCTTTAAATTCTGATGGAGATGGACAGATTTTTATTATTTATTTTTATATGAGAAAAGCAAGGAGTGTGTCCTGGAAACAATCTTAAAGATGAAATATCAAGAGTGTGTGTCGGGATGTGTTCTCATGACTGTGACTGTCCGAATGATGAGAAATGCTGCCGCAATAGATCTAGATATTAGTGTATGCCTCCATATAAAAGTATTTATATTGTTATAATAGTTTGAATTAAATGAGCTTTAACCTTTTTCATTTTTCATATGCAGCGAGGCATTCAGTGATCTGGTTTCTCTATCATGTGTTTGTGTAGCAGAAAAGCCAGGATCGTGTCCACAACCCATTGGATTTGGACTGTGTGTTGAGGAGTGTTCTGGTGACAGTAGCTGTCCAAACAATCAGAAATGCTGCAGCAATGGATGTGGACATCAGTGTATGGCTCCATATACAGGTATTTATATCATATTAACATGTGGTCCTTTTTTTTTTTCTTTTTTTTTAGATATATAGTGAGACGGATTGTGATGAAGTTTCTCTCATGTTTGTGTAACAGAAAAGCAGGAGTGTGTCCAAGTGAATATCTTACACGTAGTCAGCTTTCAGATATTAGTTTTACATGCATTCTAAATCATAAAGATCTTAAAGGCATCTTCTAAATGTCTTATTTGACAATAGGAAACGTCCAATTGCAGATGAGCAAACACTCAAAAAAAAAACATCTTGCAGATAAAAATGCAGATGTAAAATAGGATTTTATTCCTCCTTACAATTTAAACTGTAGCTGATGTCTCTCCGTATCTGGACCAGAGATGTATAAAGTGCTAGAGACCCAGACTTGAGTAAAAGTACAAGTGCTCTATCAAAAAAATGACTTGAGTAGAAGCTGAAGTGCTCTTTAAGCACCACACTTAAGTAGAAGTACTAAAGTATTCAACATTTTTTGTACTTAAGTATTGCAAGTAGTCTATTTGAAAATGTACTACTCAAGTACTGAAAGTAAAAGTACAAGTATTGTGTTATGTAGTTATTTAAGAAAGTAGTCAAAAGTTTGAACATATTGTTTTTACTATTTCAAATGATTAACCTAAAGGACAATCACAATTCCTTTGACTGTTACTTTTTGTAAACAAAAAAAAAAGATTAAAGGAGCATTTCACCCGTGGGAACATTGATCTTCATTGAAAGTGGGTCATATATGTAGTCGAAATCTATTAAAACTTTCGAATTTGGTGCCTTTTTGACCGAGTTATTACAGAAAGTAACTTTAGGGCTCATTTGTATGGAAAACCACAACTCCCACAATGCAACACATTTGCACAGCTCCACAAGCCACTCCCACTAATCCAGAACACCGCTGTTAGGCTGTTAGGCGATATTGTCTACAAGACATTGAGGACACAGTTAGCGATGTATGGTATTTACGTGCCACAGTAGTAAACAATGCCACAGTAAGCTTTTTGTGCATTAAAAAAGGTACTGCACAAACAGTTTACAGTTGACGTTACGTAACTTATTAACCGGGAATCATTTCGTGATAATAATGCTTGAAGAAATTGTATACATTTCACGAAATGAATAATAAATAAAATTGAAACACTTATTTTACAGTTAGACGTCCATTTGTGCAGGCTTCGGCTGGCGTTTCCAGTTTACCTTCAGAATTCTGAAATATGTCTCCAGGACACCTCTGTCCATATGCGGGGCGAAACTAGGATGGTTCACAACGCAAACATCCGTGTCCTTGTCTGCCTCAGACATTTCTTCGAGGAGAAATTGGCATCTTTCAAATTCTTTCAGCAGACGGACTCGAGCTCTGTGTCCGTAGGCGCACAAGGAGAGCACAGGCACCACCAGTCCGCACCAGCTCGAGCACGCCCGGGCTCCTCGGACGCGACAGGCAGGTCTCCGGCCTCGGCTGCAGCCGCCGCCTCCTGTTCCTCCTCTGCTCTATATTGTGGCTCGTATAGATAGCCACGAACATCTGTTTCGAGCAACAGACTTTGAAAATCCTCTTCTTCCATATCATGAGTTGTTCCTCCAGCCATTCTCGTAAATCTGACTCCATAAGCGCTTGTTAGCTTAGCTACATAGCTTCCAAACAAGATGGCGGATTTTCATTTTCGTTTCTGTAAGTTTAGTCCCACCCACTGATCTGTAATAGGCCTGTAGGGTGAGTGGGTCCCACCCCCTGGAAGAATAATAAGCTAGTGTCTGTAGTCTATACACTTTTCAATGAATTTTGACTTCCTGCTTATTATGACGCAAAATGACGATTTTTACGTCATAATAAGCATGAAGTAAAACAATGAAATCCTTATTTCTCCCATCTCAGGGAAAAACAAAGGAAAAATCCATGATCATTATAATATATGACTGGGTTTCTAACAATACAAAGCTAAATGCAAATGGGTGAAGTGATCCTTTAAAGGGTTAGTTCGCCCAATTTGCAAAATTATGTCATTAATGACTCACCCTCATGTTGTTTCAAACCCGTAAGACAGTTTAAGATATTTTAGATTTAGTCCGAGAGCTCTCAGTCCATCCATTGAAGCTGTGTGTATGGTATAGGCTACTGTCCATGTCCAGAAAGGTAAGAAAAATATTATCAAAGTAGTCCATGTGACATCAGAGGGTCAGTTAGAATTTCGAAGCGTCGAAAATACATTTTGGTCCAAAAATAGCAAAAACTACGACTTTATTCAGCATTGTGTCTGTTGTAAGACAGTTCAAAACAAAGCAGTTTGTGATATCCGGTTCGCGAACGAATCATTCGATGTAACCGGATCTTTTTAAACCAGTTCACCAAGTCGAACTGAATCGTTTTAAACAGTTCGCGTCTCCAATACACATTAATCCACAAATGACTTAAGATGTTAACTTGTTTAATGTGGCTGACACTCCCTCTGAGTTAAAACAAACCAATATCCCGGAGTATTTCATTTACTCAAACAGGACACTGACTGAACTGATGTGAAGAGAGAACTGAAGATGAACACCGAGCCGAGCCAGATAACGAACAACAGACTGACTCGTTCACGAGTCAAGAACACTGATCTATATATATATATAAAACTTATATTATAGATCAGTGGTCAAGAACCGTTTCTGTCAGACGTGCCCGATTTGAGAACCGAGGAGCTGATGATACTGTGCATGTGTGACTCGGCGTGAAAGCAAACCGACACTCAGACCGCATGAACCGAACTGATTCTTTTGGTGATTGATTCTGAACTGATTCTGTGCTAATGTTATGAGCCCAGGTAAACCGAAGGCTTGCAGTCAAAGCCAATGACGCCATAACGTCGAGCGCAAAAGAACCGGTGAACTGTTTTCTTCAACTGGTTTATTGAATCGAACTGTCAGAAAGAAAGACTGTTGATTCGAAAACCGATGCAACCGGTTCTTGACTCATGAACGAGTCATTATCTGGCTCGGCTCGGTGTTCATCTCTCTCTTCACAGCAGTTCAGTCAGCACGCGCAGTCTTCTCAATTCGCTCAATGATGTGCCAGGTTCATCAAACCTGCCATCTACAGTTCTGTTTGTAATGGAATGATTCGTAACATTTTTATAATTGTAACGAGTAACGATGCAGCACATACAAAAATATCGTAGTAAAAGTATTAAACTCATCGAAAATATGTACTGAAGTAAAAGTGGAAGTAGGAGAAAAAATAATACTCCAGTAAAGTACAGATACCGCCTTTTAGTACTTAAGTACAGTAGTGAAGTAGTTCTACTTCGTTACTATACATCTCTGATCTGGACTGTCTTGCTGCGTCCCACCAGTCCTGTTCTCCTCCTCAGATTTAAGATTTTACTCCACTCGCTCATGTTTGATATGAATAGGAATTTACTACAAAGGCAAAAGCAGTTTTTAATCACGGTGCTTTACTGAGATTAAAAAGTCTTGTGTGGGGCCCTGGGATATTTCCTTAAAGTGGGGCCTTGGGGACAAAAAGGTTGAGAACCAGGTTTTCTTCAGCAATACACTGTATTTTAATGTCTTATTTACCATTTCCCCAACTAAACTAAGAACATTTCAAGAACTATACATGGGTTTAATGGGGTCTTTGGGGTGGTTAAGGTGCTATAGCAGCACTGCCATAAAGAACCACTGAAGAACCATACTTTGCTTAACAGGTTCTTTATACAGTAACTGTGCTATATGGAACCTCAACCACCCCAAAGAACCGCTGAAGGACCTTTAGTGTTTGTTATGATTCTTTATTAACATTAAAATAGGGATGGACACGATTTATTAATATTACTATGCATTAGTAAACAACACCAGTAGTGGGGTAGGATTTTAGAGGTCTTTCAAAAGAAACACTGGGGGGATTTTTTATTTATTACAAAATTGCTAGTAACTTTTACAAATAATTGCGAAGAAACCGCAAGCAACACATTGACTTAATCTTTAAATTCTGATGGAGATGGACAGATTTTTATTAATTTGATGATTATGGTTTCCAGTTATGTTATTTTTATATGAGAAAAGCCAGGAGTGTGTCCTGGAAACAATCTTAAAGATGAAATATCAAGAGTGTGTGTCGGGATGTGTTCTCATGACTGTGACTGTCCGAATGATGAGAAATGCTGCCGCAATAGATCTAGATATTAGTGTATGCCTCCATATAAAAGTATTTATATTGTTATAATAGTTTGAATTAAATGAGCTTTAACCTTTTTCATTTTTAATATGCAGCGAGGCATTCAGTGATCTGGTTTCTCTATCATGTGTTTGTGTAGCAGAAAAGCCAGGATCGTGTCCACAACCCATTGGATTTGGACTGTGTGTTGAGGAGTGTTCTGGTGACAGTAGCTGTCCTAACAATCAGAAATGCTGCAGCAATGGATGTGGACATCAGTGTATGGCTCCATATACAGGTATTTATATCATATTAACATGTGGTCCTTTTTTTTTTTTTTGATATATAGTGAGTCGGTTTGTGATGAAGTTTCTCTCATGTTTGTGTAACAGAAAAGCAGGAGTGTGTCCAAGTGAATATCTTACACATAGTCAGCTTTCAGATATTAGTTTTACATGCATTCTAAATCATAAAGATCTTAAAGGCATCTTCTAAATGTCTTATTTGACAATAGGAAACATCCAATTGCAGATGAGCAAACACTCTAAAAAAAACATGGCTTGCAGATAAAAATGCAGATGTAAAATAGGATTTTATTCCTCCTTACAATTTAAACTGTAGCTGATGTCTCTCCGTATCTGGACTGTCTTGCTGCGTCCCACCAGTCCTGTTCTCCTCCTCAGATTTAAGATTTTACTCCACTCGCTCATGTTTGATATGAATAGGAATTTACTACAAAGGCAAAAGCAGTTTTTTATCACGGTGCTTTACTGAGATTAAAAAGTCTTGTGTGAAGGCCCTGGAATATTTCCTTAAAGTGGGGCCTTGGGGACAAAAAGGTTGAGAACCAGGTTTTCTTCAGCAATACACTGTATTTTAATGTCTTATTTACCATTTCAACTAAGAACATTTCAAGAACTATACATGGGTTTAATGGGGTCTTTGGGGTGGTTAAGGTGCAGAGCAGCACTGCCATAAAGAACCACTGAAGAACCATACTGTGCTTAACCGGTTCTTTTATACAGCCGTGCTATATAGAACCTCAACCACCCCAAAGAACCGCTGAAGAACCTTTAGTGTTTGTTATGATTCTTTATTAACATTAAAATAGGGATGGACACGATTTATTAATATTACGATGCATTAGTAAACAACACCAGTAGTGGGGTAGGGTTTTAGAGGTCTTTCAAAAGAAACACTGGGGGATTTTTTATTTATTACAAAATTGCTAGTAACTTTTACAAATAATTGCGAAGAAACCGCAAGCAACACATTGACTTAATCTTTAAATACTGATGAAGATGGACAGATTTTTATTAATTTGATGATTATGGTTTCCAGTTATGTTATTTTTATATGAGAAAAGCCAAGAGTGTGTCCTGGAAACAATCTTAAAGATGAAATATCAAGAGTGTGTGTCGGGATGTGTTCTCATGACGTTGACTGTCCGAATGATGAGAAATGCTGCCGCAATAGATCTAGATATTAGTGTATGCCTCCATATAAAAGTATTTATATTGTTATAATAGTTTGAATTAAATGAGCTTTAACCTTTTTCATTTTTAATATGCAGCGAGGCATTCAGTGATCTGGTTTCTCTATCATGTGTTTGTGTAGCAGAAAAGCCAGGATCGTGTCCACAACCCATTGGATTTGGACTGTGTGTTGAGAAGTGTTCTGGTGACAGTAGCTGTCCAAACAAGCAGAAATGCTGCAGCAATGGATGTGGACATCAGTGTATGGCTCCATATAGAGGTATTTATATTATATTAACATGTGGTCCTTTTTTTTTTTTTTGATATATAGTGAGACGGTTTGTGATGAAGTTTCTCTCATGTTTGTGTAACAGAAAAGCAGGAGTGTGTCCAAGTGAATATCTTACATGTAGTCGTTTTAAGATATTAGTTTTACATGCATTCTAAATCATAAAGATCTTAAAGGCATCTTCTAAATGTCCATTTGACAATAGGAAACGTCCAATTGCAGATGAGCAAACACTCTAAAAAATACATCTTGCAGATAAAAATGCAGATGTAAAATAGGATTTTATTCCTCCTTACAATTTAAACTGTAGCTGATGTCTCTCCGTATCTGGACTGTCTTGCTGCATCCCACCAGTCCTGTTCTCCTCCTCAGATTTAAGATGTTACTCCACTCGCTCATGTTTGATATGAATAGGAATTTACTACAAAGGCAAAAGCAGTTTTTAATCACGGTGCTTTACTGAGATTAAAAAGTCTTGTGTGGGGCCCTGGGATATTTCCTTAAAGTGGGGCCTTGGGGACAAAAAGGTTGAGAACCAGGTTTTCTTCAGCAATACACTGTATTTTAATGTCTTATTTACCATTTCCCCAACTAAACTAAGAACATTTCAAGAACTATACATGGGTTTAATGGGGTCTTTGGGGTGGTTAAGGTGCTATAGCAGCACTGCCATAAAGAACCACTGAAGATCCATACTGTGCTTAACAGGTTCTTTTATACAGCCGTGCTATATAGAACTTTAACCAACCGCTGAAGAACCGCTGAAGAACCTTTAGTGTTATAATTCTTTTTTAACATATATCAAAATATTAACCAATGTCCATGTTTGTATTAGCATTACTATGCATTAGTACACAACACCAGTATTTGAGTAGAGTTATTTATATTATATTAAAGTAAGACTGCTTGCAAAAACTTTTCTTTCTTCCCCAGACTAATGGAAAGAAAACATCCAAAATGCACCTTTAAATGTTTCTGTTATAGCACTTTATTTCTGTCTGTAGACTTCTATTTCAATACGTGTCTTTTGAAGGCTGTTTTCTCAATATTACTTTTTCATCTGCAATGGGACAAAACTTCACTTCAGCAGCACTAGCATAACCAGACTTTAGTTTTATTGCCATATATATATTGGAGTATTAAAGATCCAAAATCCCCTCTGTAAAAGGAGTCTAATGTCAATAGAATGAAAAGTATTTTGAACCTGGCTTCATCCAATATTTTTTATTTATTTATTTTTTGTCTAGAAATGTTTGTTTGTTGTTTCTTACCGTAATCAATCAACTGTTAGTTTGGTGAAAATCTTTTTTTTTTTGATACCCCATTCATCTGGGGTGTATGTGGATCTATTTATTTAATTTTCAAGTACAGTGAGGTGTGTGAAGTTTTTGACATGCGTTTGTGTAACAGAAAGGCCAGGAATGTGTCCAATGACTTTGGCTGGATTAAGAGGACCATGTGAAGAGTTGTGTGTCAGGGACTTTGACTGTCCGAGAAATGAGAAGTGCTGCAGCTCTATATGTGGAGGACGGATATGTACACCTGCATCCTAAGGTATTCGTTCTGTTGATGCTTGGGTCCCCAACACATTGAGTATTTTATCATTTGAAAAGTCAAAGTAACTGAATTTGGCCCATTACACCATTTTAATTGCATGGCTTTTCATCGCTGATCTCTAAAAGTAAAGTTTGTGTTGCATGCGTGGAGTTTTCTGTAGTGGGTTTGAATGCCTCTAAATAAAGGGACTAATTTTGTGCAGTGAAGCCTGATCTGTGTCTCAAACCAAATGTGTGCTGATAACTCTTCCATGATTTAATGTTCTTCCAGACAGAAGTGTGTCCCAGCCACCGGTGGACATGCATGCAGAGAACGTGCCAGTTTAACAATTGGGCAAAGTCTTTGTACTTAAGGTCTTTTTGTCTTCGTCAAATAAATCTCAGTTTAAACTCCTGTGTGTGCATTTGTTAAATTCTAATGTTTTTTTTTTTTTGTGTGTGTTTGATGTGTTGGGATAATTGTTTTGCCTACTGAGTTGACTTTTATACGATTTGTTACATGATTATATCATAATTGTTTTGGGGTTTTTCATGTTCTAACGCTTAATGCCTAATAAATAGTATTTCACCAAAAACATTAAGAGAATGAATGGCATGTCTTGGTCTGTAGTATTATTGTCTGTGTACATAATTAACTGTTCCTCAAAAAATGGGAATTGATCTTCCAGATCCCAGAATCCACTGAATTGATACATTGAAGACTAAGTTAGATGATAATTAAACGTCCAAATCAAGTGTTTATCAGATGTTCTAGATCCATCAATTGAAACAATCACAAGATGAAATCAAGGTTTCAAAAGTAAAGCAGAAATTAAGCGATTATTCACAATAACATAAAAAAGGAAATTAAAGTGAGATAAGGGGGTTTATACCAAGTCCAGGACGTATGGGGGTGATATGATATTATGGATATGAGACTGAGAAAATTACTTTTGCACAAAATAGTGTAATTGTGACAGATGAGGACACCCAGAAACAGTAAAATATTATAAAATGTATTGCATACGAAAGCAAGACTTTACCCATCTCAACAATTAGGTCTGAGGAGAATTATGTCATTCTAAGTGATATTAGCAAAACGAATAAAGACAAACAAGTGTATATGAGGAAATGATAACATGTTAACAAAGAATATAGAAGTATCATTACTTTAAACCCGCCCTTTACACGCCACTCAGGAACAACGTCATGCAACCCCATCATTTCACCAATGAAGAAAAGTTATCAGAAAACTAAGTAATAAGTCACTGGAACTAGCGCAATCACAAAACGAACATGATAAAGCGGTCATTTGTTTGCATGGATTGTTTTTTTTTTACATCCGAAAGCATCAATGTTTTAGTATAATACGTGATACTTTGATCATAATGAATTAATTTATCAGTATTTAAAATTAGTCACACAGAAATAAGGCGTTATGAACATAACACTCGCTGCTGACTGAAAGTGAGTTGTGAGCTCAGCTTATTTTAAAAAGTCTTTAATGCTGAGGTTATAGTTTTTATCTTTCTGAAATGATCTGCAGTGCTGAGCTCTCCAGAGGTGGAGAAACTCCGCCTTTGTAGCTACATAACCACTCCTCTAGCCCCAGCTGGCCCGCTTTGGCCCAAGGTTTTCTTCGGGCCAAAAAAGCCGGACCGTTGGCCCCGAAGAATAGGGTGACCAAACGTGCCATTTTCCCATGACACTCCCTGGCCAGGATTTCTATACTACCATGAGAGCTCTAGAAAGCAGACGGTTTTGTGTGCTTCTGAATCGCTCTCACGGTTCTTTGATGTCATACACCAATGCTCATTGCTGCTCCAAGTCTAACACAAATATTTCGATTATGTACAATTATGTCCTTCATTAAGAATAAAAAAAGGAAACCAAAGCCAAAACCTGGATATTTTAGGCAATATAGAATTCCTGTCCAGGACGTTTCCTGGGAAAATGGCATGTTTGGTCACCTTCCGAAGAAGCACAGACGAGGAACGATTAAGCACTGGAAGTGACAGTGCAAACGCAAATGGCCCTGACACACACTAGCACACCCACTTTTGGCCCGACAGTGGAAACGCGGCTAATGGCTTAAGCATGCCATGACAACTTCAATGCCTATAGAAATGTAACTGAATCAAAATTTAACAAACTATGAGAAATTATTACATTATTATTGTGGAATAGATGCATTACTTACAATTTAAACTTTACAGCATTTATCATGCTTAATATATAGTACATGCATATTTATCAAATAGTGTAAAGCAGAGCTAGTAGACCATTTATCTATTTATTTACTGCCTTTACAGCACACAACCACACACAATTTGGTGTTTGTTAGGGCAGTGCGAATACAACAGTATTTTCTACATTATGCAGTCAAACATGACAGCCTTAAATGCTGTGAATCCATTAGGATATTTTATAAATCCTCATATGCTGTTTTTAGCACTAAAACCATTACCTTTTTTAAATGCTTAACTTACCAATGGCTAGATGTAGCCTGTGACCTAAACGTTGCTGACGAGTCCAGTTATTAAGTGAGACAGCCTTGACGATGTCTGGATATCATCTTGATCATCTTGATTGTAGACCACACTCCTCGTCAGTGTTATGAACGGTGAGGCTCTTATATGGCTCGGAGGTAATGGCAAAAAATCTCATGTTCCTTTGATTGAGTTTCTTTCTTCTGTTGAACATAAAAGATATTTTGAAGAATGTGGAAGACAAACAGTTGCTGGTTCACGGTGACTTCCATACTTTTTCCTTCTGTCAAGTCAATGTCTGGTTACCCACATTCTTCAAAATATCTTCTTTTGTGTTCAGCACAAGAAAGAAATTTATTTAGGTATGCAAGACAGTGAAGATACATCTTGAGGGGCAGTGGCCCAAACTAAAAAAGGGGGCTCAAGGAGGGTGGGTTCTTGTTAGTAAGAATTATCCAGTTGTTCAAATATGCTCTGTAATAATTGAATTTATTGTAGATATTTTGATAAGAGTGGGCTTTCCCTCACTCGCTGAGCCTGCTTCTGTTTCATCTTTAATTGAAGTTAGGGGAGAGGGGGATAAGTTGAGCCAGTGGGTAAGTTGAGCCACCCCCTGCATCTTGGCAACTGTACACTTTTACTGTCATGTGACCATGTATTTTGGAACCACACGTCATTTCTGCCAGACTGTGAAATGGAGAAACACACTGGGGGAATGGAAGGCTATAGCCAGGGTTTGAAAATGAGTGTGGTCTGGGTGGGAATTGTGCTGTAATAACCCACTCATTATATACACTAAACACTGTGAAAGCGACCGACAATAGATGTTTGTGTTGTTTTCTCAGTTTTGGAGAAATTAGAATTGTTAAATTATATCATATTGCACCATTACTTTTAGGTTAGGGGTATATTATTTTATCAGTTTATTATTCATTCAGCAATACACATGCCTATTCTTGTTTTAGTTTTCATTAATAACCATTGCTATATAGATGATAATCTTGTCTAGTGCCCTTATGAATGTTGTCAGCAGGACTTTGTGAAAATGTACAGTAACTACAATATGAAATAACAAAGATGCAACATACTTGTTCAGATACATACAGATTTCTTCACTAGTGTTATATTTTTTTTTTACTATGCTACTTTTTTACGTTTCTGACAGATAATGAAGTGTATTTTATTTCTTCATTTATTAATTAATTAATTTATTTATTTTTGGGTTTGTCTTACCAAAAAGTATGTTGTATCTTGTCAGCAATAACATGTGAGTGGGCTCTTTTGATTTCTATCAGTTTAAGTCAAAGTCAAAGTCACCTTTATTTATATAGCGCTTTAAACAAAATACATTGCGTCAAAGCAACTGAACAACATTCATTAGGAAAACAGTGTCAATAATGCAAAAATGATAGTTAAAGGCAGTTCATCATTGGATTCAGTTATGTCATCTCTGTTCAGTTAAATAGTGTCTGTGCATTTATTTGCAATCAAGTCAACGATATCGCTGTAGATGAAGTGTCCCCAACTAAGCAAGTCAGAGGCGACAGCGGCAAGGAACCGAAACTCCATCGGTGACAGAATGGAGAAAAAAAACCTTGGGAGAAACCTGGCTCAGTTGGGGGGCCAGTTCTCCTCTGACCAGACGAATCCAGTAGTTCAATTCCAGGCTGCAGTAAAGTCAGATTGTCCAGAAGAATCATCTGTTTCCTGTGGTCTTGTCCTGGTGCTCCTCTGAGACAAGGTCTTTACAGGGGATCTGTATCTGGGGCTCTAGTTGTCCTGGTCTCCGCTGTCTTTCAGGGATGTAGAGGTCCTTTCTAGGTGCTGATCCAGCATCTGGTCTGGATACGTACTGGATCCGGGTGACTGCAGTGACCCTCTGATCTGGACACAGACTGGATCTGGTGGCCAAGGTGACCTCGGAACAAGAGAGAAACAGACAAATATTAGCATAGATGCCATTCTTCTAATAATGTAGCAAGTACATAGGGTGTTATGGGAAGTGTTTCCGGTTTACCTAATTAATGCAGCCTAAAAATCCTTTAACGGATTTGGATATTAAAAGCATATAAGTATGTTATGTGTATGCCAGGTTAAAGAGATGGGTCTTTAATCTAGATTTAAACTGCAAGAGTGTGTCTGCCTCCCGAACAATGTTAGGTAGGTTATTCCAGAGTTTGGGCGCCAAATAGGAAAAGGATCTGCCGCCCGCAGTTGATTTTGATATTCTAGGTATTATCAAATTGCCTCAGTTTTGAGAACGTAGCGGACGTAGAGGATTATAATGTAAAAGGAGCTCATTTAAATACTGAGGTGCTAAACCATTCAGGGTTTTATAAGTAATAAGCAATATTTTAAAATCTATACAATGCTTGATAGGCAGCCAGTGCAGTGCTGACAGGACCGGGCTAATGTGGTCATACTTCCTGGTTCTAGTAAGAACTCTTGCTGCTGCATTTTGGACTAGCTGTAGTTTGTTTACTAAGCATGCAGAACAACCACCCAATGAAGCATTACAATAATCTAACCTTGAGGTCATAAAAGCCTGGATTAACATTTCTGCATTTGACATTGAGAGCATAGACCGTAATTTAGATATATTTTTGAGATGGAAAAATGCAGTTTTACAAATGCTACACTGTAAAACCCGACAAATTAACTTAACTCAAATCGTTTGAGTAAACCGATTGCCTTGACTTTAAAACCCGACAATTAAACTTAACTCAAACGGTTTGAGTAAACAGATATCCTTAAGTTATGTTAACTCAAACCGTTTGAGGAAACCGATTGCCTTAAACCATTTAAGTTGAAAAAACTAAGTTATAAGTACTCTGAACTTAATTCAGTTGAGTTCACTGAAAGAAGATGTACATTGCAATTAAGTAATTAAGTGATTAACTAAGTGCTGATTGAGCATTAGTGATGAACACCTGCTGTTAACAAACAGAATCACTGAAGAGAAACACAAGAACTACTACAACTGACTTCAGACACAGTCTTAGATGAAATCAACTGAAATAAAACACATGAAATCTCTCAAGATCTGATTAAACAACCCCACAAACAGCATCACCAGCTCCACTTATTAATAACCAGACTGACTTTATTTCTGTCAGACGTCTACAGAAGATCTTATTGAGAATGAACTAAGGTTTAGATGTTGATTTATTGTTTCATTTGAAGTAACCATGTTAGAGATCAGTGTTTGCTTTAGTTGGGTTCTTGACCCTTGACTTCTGTCTTAGTCTTTTATAATATATTATTTTATTTATTATATTTTTTGTTGTAATTCAGAAGCCCAGAAGAAATGCCATCAGGTGTTAACCTGTACCTGTATGTAGGTTGTTATACTTTATATAGGTGATGATAGTTATTCATTATTATTGACAATTATTGATCCGTACAGAGTCTAATCTCTGATGAAATAAATGTGCAATTAGTATTAGTGGACCTAGTAAAAATGACACTAAGATTCAGTTAATATAAAAATGACTTCATAAACATTTTGTACACAAAACTTTTTCTTCTATGCCAGTAATTGGTCAAACACAGACATTAATAATCAGAATATTAACCTCTACAATGGTGATGAAAAAAACATGCCTCAATGCATGCTGGGTACTATTGTAGTACAAAACTCATCCATGGCTCCCAGCATGCTCTGCAGCATTTTTTTTATGGTCACCATTGTTGAGGTTCATATTCTGATTATTGATGTCTTTGTGTGACTGTTTGACACCGTAGAAGACCACACAGTTTGTAAAGTCATTCAGATTAACACAGAACCACTTGCTCTTAGAATCACTTTTACTACATAATCAATCAAATTTTACAACACATATTTCTTCAGAGATTAGACTCAGTACAGTTCAATAATTTATGATTATCATCACCAATATAAAGTATAACAACCTACACCTAGATACAGGTTAACACCTGATGATATTTTTTCTGGGCTTTTGGATTACAACAAATGTGTTTTAGAAACACACGGTTATAACAGCCAGAGAAAAGACTAAGACAGAAATCAAGGGTCAAGAGCCCAACTAAAGCAAACACTGATCTCTAACATGGTTACTTCAAATGAAACAATAAATCAACATCTAAACCTTAGTTCATTCTCAATAAGATCTTCTGTAGACGTCTGACAGAAATAAAGTCAGTCTGGTTATTAATAAGTGGAGCTGGTGATGCTGTTTGTGGGGTTGTTTAATCAGATCTTGAGAGATTTCATGTATTTTATTTCAGTTGATTTCATCTAAGACTGTGTCTGAAATCAGTTGTAGTAGTTCTTGTGTTTCTCTTTTCTTCAGTAATTCTGTTTGTTAGCAGCAGCTGTTCATCACTAATTCTCAATCAGCACTTAATTAATCACTTAATTACTTGAATGCAAAGTTTTAAAACTTACATGGTTTAAATCAAGGCAATCTGTTTACTCAAACGGTTTGGGTTAAGTTAACTTGTCGGGTTTTACAGTGAGAAACGTGGCTTTCTAAGGAAAGATTGCGATCAAATAGCACACCTAGATTCCTAACTGATGACGAAGAATTGACAGAGCAGCCATCAAGTTTTAGACAGTGTTCTAGGTTATTACAAGCAGAGTTTTCAGGTCCTATAATTAACACCTCTGTTTTTTCAGAATTTAGCAGTAAGAAATTACTCGTCATCCAGTTTTTTATATCGACTATGCAATCCATTAGTTTTTCAAATTGGTGTGTTTCACCGGGCTGTGAAGAAATATAGAGCTGAGTATCATCAGCATAACAGTGAAAGCTAACACCATGTTTTCTGATGATATCTCCCAAGGGTAACATATAAAGCGTGAAGAGTAGCGGCCCTAGTACTGAGCCTTGAGGTACTCCATACTGCACTTGTGATCGATAGGATACATCTTCATTCACTGCTACGAACTGATGGCGGTCATATAAGTACGATTTAAGCCATGCTAATGCACTTCCACTGATGCCAACAAAGTGTTCAAGTCTATGCAAAAGAATGTTGTGGTCAATTGTGTCAAACGCAGCACTAAGATCCAATAAAACTAATAGAGAGATACACCCACGATCAGATGATAAGAGCAGATCATTTGTAACTCTAAGGAGAGCAGTCTCAGTACTATGATACGGTCTAAATCCTGACTGGAAATCCTCACATATACCATTTTTCTCTAAGAAGGAATATAGTTGTGAGGATACCAACTTTTCTAGTATCTTGGACAGAAAAGGGAGATTCGAGATTGGTCTATAATTAACTAGTTCTTTGGGGTCAAGTTGTGGTTTTTTGATGAGAGGCTTAATAAGTTTGAAGGTTTTGGGGACATATCCTAATGACAATGAGGAATTAATAATAGTCAGAAGAGGATCTATGACTTCTGGAAGCACCCCTTTTAGGAGCTTAGATGGTATAGGGTCTAACATACATGTTGTTGGTTTAGATGATTTAACAAGTTTATACAATTCTTCCTCTCCTATGGTAGAGAATGAGTGGAATTGTTCCTCAGGGGGTCTATAGTGCACTGTCTGATGTGATACTGTAGCTGACGGCTGAATGGTTGCAATTTTATCTCTAATAGTATCGATTTTAGAAGTAAAGTAGTTCATAAAGTCATTACTGCTGTGGTGTTGGGAAATGTCAACACTTGTTGAGGCTTTATTTTTCGTTAATTTAGCCAGTGTATTGAATAAATACCTGGGGTTATGTTTGTTTTCTTCTAAAAGAGAAGAAAAGTAATCGGATCTAGCAGTTTTTAATGCTTTTCTGTAGGATATGTTACTTTCCCACCAAGCAATACGAAATATTAAGTTCTGGCAGTGTTGCCAGATATTGCTATGAAAACAAATAAAAATAAATTAATACAAATATATTTCCACCTATAGTCACTAATGGCCAACAAACCATCTGTTTAGTCAGTTTTTAGGAAGGATACAACTTGTGTTGTAGTTGAACAACTTGGTGTTCAACGTATTGTTCCAGAAATGCTAACAATTAAATATTGAAATTTATTGAAACTTCATTTAGTTGGTTTTATGTTGTTAAAGTTTTTAAGTTTTAACCATTTTTTTTGTTTATTATCAACTTTAAGAAAATAAATATGACTGTCTGTGAAAGAAAATCATTCAATTTGTTTTTAAAATATAATTTATTTACATGGGTTTGAATCAGATTTGATCAGATGGTCATTTCACACCCAGATGGAACATCTTACCCACTGACTCGCCTCGGGTCAACTTAGCCCTAACCCAGGGCAAACTGAGCAATGAGAACACTTTTTTTTTTTTTTAATAAGAAGCCATATTTTTAGAGTCCTTTGTCATAGATATATTCTGATCATTTAAAATTATAGGAATACTTTCTTTCGGATAGGACAGATAATTTAATTGTACTTCTGCATCATTTTTCCCTTATCTTGAGGACCACAATAGTAAAAAGTGTCTAATCAAACTTTCCCCTATAAGTATTAGACATTTAATTTAATATTTTACTGCATAAATCTACAACCCGAATTCCGGAAAAGTTGGGACGTTTTTTAAATTTTAATAAAATGAAAACTAAAAGACTTTCAAATCACATGAGCCAATATTTTATTCACAATAGAACATAGATAACATAGCAAATGTTTAAACTGAGAAAGTTTACAATTTTATGCACAAAATGAGCTCATTTCAATTTTGATTTCTGCTACAGGTCTCAAAATAGTTGGGACGGGGCATGTTTACCATGGTGTAGCATCTCCTTTTCTTTTCAAAACAGTTTGAAGACGTCTGGGCATTGAGGCTATGAGTTGCTGGAGTTTTGCTGTTGGAATTTGGTCCCATTCTTGCCTTATATAGATTTCCAGCTGCTGAAGAGTTCGTGGTCGTCTTTGACGTATTTTTCGTTTAATGATGCGCCAAATGTTCTCTATACGTGAAAGATCTGGACTGCAGGCAGGCCAGGTTAGCACCCGGACTCTTCTACGACGAAGCCATGCTGTTGTTATAGCTGCAGTATGTGGTTTTGCATTGTCCTGCTGAAATAAACAAGGCCTTCCCTGAAATAGACGTTGTTTGGAGGGAAGCATATGTTGCTCTAAAACCTTTATATACCTTTCAGCATTCACAGAGCCTTCCAAAACATGCAAGCTGCCCATACTGTATGCACTTATGCACCCCCATACCATCAGAGATGCTGGCTTTTGAACTGAACGCTGCTAACATGCTGGAAGGTCTCCCTCCTCTTTAGCCCGGAGGACACGGCGTCCGTGATTTCCAACAAGAATGTCAAATTTGGACTCGTCTGACCATAAAACACTATTCCACTTTGAAATAGTCCATTTTAAATGAGCCTTGGCCCACAGGACACGACGGCGCTTCTGGACCATGTTCACATATGGCTTCCTTTTTGCATGATAGAGCTTTAGTTGGCATCTGCTGATGGCACGGCGGATTGTGTTTACCGACAGTGGTTTCTGAAAGTATTCCTGGGCCCATTTAGTAATGTCATTGACACAATCATGCCGATGAGTGATGCAGTGTCGTCTGAGAGCCCGAAGACCACGGGCATCCAATAAAGGTCTCCGGCCTTGTCCCTTATGCACAGAGATTTCTCCAGTTTCTCTGAATCTTTTGATGATGTTATGCACTGTAGATGATGAGATTTGCAAAGCCTTTGCAATTTGACGTTGAGGAACATTGTTTTTAAAGTTTTCCACAATTTTTTTACGCAGTCTTTCACAGATTGGAGAGCCTCTGCCCATCTTTACTTCTGAGAGACTCTGCTTCTCTAAGACAAAGCTTTTATAGCTAATCATGTAACAGACCTGATAACAATCAACTTTTTTGAGACCTGTAGCAGGCATTAAATTTTAAATGAGCTAATTAAGTGGATAAAAGTGTAAAATTTCTCAGTTTAAACATTTGCTACGTTATCTATGTTCTATTGTGAATAAAATATTGGCTCATGTGATTTGAAATTCCTTTAGTTTTCATTTTATTAAAATTTAAAAAACGTCCCAACTTTTCCGGAATTCGGGTTGTATATTATATACTAAAAAACAACTGATTTAGAAGATTTATAATATATTTGTAACTATAGGCCTACTATTAGCATTAGTTTTAATAAAATATGATGTGTTATAGATTAATTGAGTGATTATAATGGGAAACATACTTAATTGCAAGAATTGAAGTGTGACAAACTGTTAAATATTCTATATTATTATTTACCTGCTGGCTTTCTGGGGCTTTGTATTCATGTTTGTGACGCTGAACTGGCTTTTGCAGTATGGTGGCCATATGCGGCAATCATTCGGGAACAAATCACCGCCAGGATTTTCATATTTCCTAAAATATCCAGATTTTGGCTGTTTGCACTGTCCAGGTCGATCGTTGTGTGACATTCGTGACAGACGAGAAGACGGCTCCTTGTGCTTTCAAATCGCTCTCGCATGTTTGTTCGTTCGTTCGATTTGAAACGTCGCTGCGCTCTTTGGTGTCTTTTTTGATCATTGCTCAGCGATGCTTCAAGTCAACCGAATGAACAAACACGCAAGCATATTTGCATCGCTTTGATCGTTCCCTGTAGAACTCACCTTCTCACATGCAGAACCCATGTTTGGTCAATTATATACAATGAAACTTGATAAAAATTGCCATTTGTTGGCTTTTTTTCTTAAAGATTGTCATATTTAAAACTCATGAACGCATGTTTCTGCTTATAATACAGAACAGCACAAAACATAATGGGTTAGTCCAAAAATGCACATTAAAAACAAAACAAAAAAGTTTCTGATAAATTTTAATTTATCAAATGTCCTTATGTAACCCCCATTGACCACCACACCTCGTTCTTGTTCTCGTTCCAAGAGAACGCATGGGAGGCGGACGCACTGACAAGGAAGCTAAATGACTGCAGCGACTAGCATCAGTCACTTGTGTGTCTCTTGAGATCAGGGGAGTGAGGTTTTACCTGCACAGCTCTTACTCGCTGGCCACCATTACACTCACCCACCTAAACCTAACTCCCATCTGGGTCACGGCACCAATGTAATGCCTCTCTCCCTCATTCCAAACTTGAACGGAATCCACTGAAGAACTGACTTGACTCAAGCTTGCACATTGTTTGTGTTTTTTTTATTACCTTTTTTCACACTGCCTGAATTTTTATACATTTATTTAGTTTTTTATTTTGTCACTTTGAGCTTCTTTGACCACATCCTGTACATTATCTCAGCAGACTCAAATTTACCATTAAAATTCTTATTGTGCATTTAGTGAGATTTTAAAGTTTGGTTGTGTATTTATTACCTAATTGTATTAAATTAATCACGTTGTCATTGTTTTCTGCACTTTTTTTATTATTGAATTGTGATATGGGATTAATAATAGTTTGCATTTCTGAGGGGACAAGACTCTTGTCATGATCATTAGATGGAGTGCCCATGAGCTTCAGTAGAGGGCATTCCACTCAGGACCATTCCACCCATCAACCACCAGATGTCACTTGGACACTAGCACCTCTCATACTGTTGCACCACACCCGAACTACATCACCCATGAGTCACTGCATCACAATCACCCTGCCACACCTGCACCTCATTCATCAGCCAATTTCCTTGTCACACCTGCACCTCATTTACACACACACATAAAAGCAGCACACTCACTCTCACTCACTGTGAAGTCTTGTTCAGCCAGTCTGACATTTCCGAGCATTTTTCCCTGTGTTTGTTATTCCTGTGTTTTGACCTTTGGACTGTGTATTCCGACTCTGATTCTCCGCTGCCTGTTCCGATCTCTGCTTGTTTCTGGTTACGATTCTGGTTATCCCTGACTAGTGATGGCAAAATCGAGGCCTCGTGAACCAATGAAACAGTTGAACCAAATGTGCCATATTGTTTCGAGGCTTCGAATCAATCTGACACCCGTCTCAACGGTGACACCTAGTGGTCACTTGCAGGTGTTGATCTGAAACAACCTTGACGAGCCATTAAAAAAATCTGTTGTTGTTTTATTATTATAATGTTCTAATATGTGAAGCTTGTAACCTATAGGCTCCTCACTGTGCATAATGTTATTTTGGTCATGAAAAATGAATATTAATAAATGAAATCAAGCCACAATGTCTCACTTTTTTAGAGATTTTTATTCAAAAATATTAATTTATCTGCTGTGGAAGGACTTAGCCTACTTCTTTTTTTACAGATAATTTCTCCAGCCTTTGAAAAAATCCTCTCACAAGGGACACTTGTTGCTGGCATACAAAGATATTTTTTTGCAAGGACATACAAATGAGGAAAGATTACTGCTCTCTCTTTCCAGTAAGTTAGTGGATCATGAGTTCTGGGCAAATACGCATCGTTGATGTATTTTTTCACTTCCACTGTGGCATCAGCTGTAGCATTGTGTATCATCTTGGTTTGATGGATGCGAGTATCAAAAAGTTCCCATAAACTGTCCTGTGTTTCTACTGGTGTTGATGTTGATGGTGATGGTGATGATGATGATGATGGGTGTGATGTTGACATTTCTGGGTCTGAATAAAAATGAAAACAGCAATTAGTAACAAATCCTAAACTGACGGCATATATGAAGGATATATTATATTACATGATTCAGATTACATAACATAACACAGACTGAAACTGCTCACCAGGATTTGTGTTTGAACGCATCAGTGAAGCACACTCCAGTGTGATATGCTTTTCAGCTTCCTGGGCTTTGGCAGCATTTCCAAATGCCACATTTTTGAACCTTGGGTCCAGCAGTGTAGCCAGTGCCAAAGCTCTAAAACTCTCATAACCTCCACATCTGGAGTGCAGACCTTCTTGCAGATGTGAGCCTATGAGCCAAAACAGGAGAAACACATATTTATAATAATGACAATAATATGACAGTTATGGCCAATCACATGGGTAGTATGGTCATTGTGGCCTACCTAATTGAACAGTTGATTCCTGCGTTGCATTTCCTTTTTTCTGTGCAAGCTTGTGCTGCAACATTCTGTACAGTGGTATAAGCTTTGAAGCAGACACTCTCTTTTCCTCTGACATCTCTGTTGTTGCGAGTTTGAATGGTTGCAGTATTGACAATGATTGTTGAATAATGTCATAATCAATACTTGTCAGGGGAGCAGTATCATTGTTTAAGTAGGAAAGTGCAGCAGCCACTGGTTCACGTTGGTCATACAAGCGCTGTAGCATGTCAAATGTGCTGTTCCATCTCATGTCAACCTCCTGTATCAGTTTCAGAGTTGGTCTTCCCATCAAGCTCTGCATCTCCACAAGCTTGTCCTTTGCTTTGCAGCTGGATCTGAACAACCCCACTATCTTTCTGGCCTTCTGGCGTATTTCATTGATGACTGGGGTTTGATCTAGTGCCTTTTTCACAATCAAATTTAAAGTATGAGCAAAACATGGGACATGGCGAAGGTGGAGTAGCTGGGCACTTAGGATCATGTTAGATGCATTGTCAGTCACCATGCACTGAACTTTTGGAGGTTATTCCCCACTCAGCCATTAGCAAGGCTTTAGCCTCCATGAGATGCTGGGCTGTGTGGGTTTGGTAAAACCTCCTTACACCCAGTACAACAGTTGCCATTTTTGCCTCTGGTGTTATGTAATGGCAAGTCACACCAAGATATCCATCCATATTAATGGAGGACCACATGTCAGCTGTAAGGCTAACAAATTCGGCCTTTTGTAGGTCCTCCATTGTCTTCTCCTTGGCTTTGTTGTACTTTTCGCTGACCATTATTTTAAGCACCTTCCGGGATGGGAGGACATAGCTTGGATCAAGCTTGTTCACAAATGCCCTGAATGCCTCATCGTCCACGATGGTGAAGGGCTGCAGATCCTTCACCACCATGTTTATAAGAGCCTCATCCAATTCCCTCTGTCTGACTTTTAAAAGAGAAGACGAAACATACTTTCAGACAAATACATTGGAAAAATACAGCTTCAATTAGTGCACATCTATTAAAAGTATAGCCTACTGGTTCATTATTTGGAAACCTTCCAGTGTTTATAATCAGTGCTTTATATAACTTATAAACTTTATAAACAGTGTCCCAAAAGGTTGTAATTATATTTCAATTATAATTATATCCCAAACAATGCATACCTTGCTTGTAGCAGTGTCAGTAGCAGGCCTAGGTACAGGGGGAATGCCATCCTCTGCACCCTGCAAAATGGCAGGATGAGTGCTCCTCAAATGGCGCATCATGGATGATGTATTGTTGCAGTAGGCTAGCTGCCGATCACAATACACACATCTCACTTTATTTGGGGTTTCTAAATGCAAATGCTCCCACACCACAGATGTACGGCATCTCTTCTGGGGAGCTTCCATTTTATCTATCTATCCAAATCTATCTATCTATATATGAATCGATCTATGTATCTAGATATGTATCTATAATCTATGTATCTATATATGTATCTATCTATAATATATGTATTTATATATGTATCTGTAATCTATCTATATATGTATCTATCTATTAATCTAGCTGTCTATATATATTTATATCTATGTATCTATTAATGTGTCACTATATGTATACTCTGTCTGTCTCTAGCCTCTCAGTCAATGTGTTGTGTAAATTTAAATGTAAGTCTAAATTGCCTATAACTAATCAAATCGCACTATGTCACTATATCACCAAAAATCCGCTATCTCAAAGTCAAACTCCTCTCACAAAAACCCACAAGGTCAAAATGCGTTTATTTCACTTTTATACAGATGTGCGATTGTGTGGTCTGTTCCCGACCGTTCCAATCAAACACTGATTCGGCGGACCACACCTGATGAAACAATTAGTGAAACACTTCGAGGCTTCGTTTGGTCATAGTCACGTGACATGGGTGTTTCGAATCACGCTTCGGATCAGTGTTTCGACACATCTGCGCTTCGGGATCTCGCAAAGCTTCGGAACGACTGTTTCGCTTCAGCCATCCTTATCCCTGACACACCTGACGCCATTCCTGATCTCTGCCTGTATGAACATTCTGTTTAATAAATGCTGCATATGGATCCGAACGCCTCCGACTCCTTGTTACAGAAGACTTCGCCAAACCAGGATCCAGCAGGTTTATTGAACCCCAGACCAGGTAGAGAGCCAGCTAAAAGTTCATTTAACCCTTTAGGTGTGCTTTGCTCCATTTATCAAGATGGCCGACCAATTGAGCTCTTTGTGAAGGAATTCCTTCGGTATAGTCACCTTTTGCCTGGGGATGAGGATCTGGTAAAGGACTGTTTCTGGAGTGGTCTTGACGCTAAGATAAGCTTAAGTTTACCAGAAGAAGACCCTAGCTGGACCCTGGGACAGTTTATTGACTTTGTACTGCAGTTTTGTGGCTCTCCCTTTACACTCTCCCTTGCCGCTGTCGCCTCTGGCTTGCTTAGTTGGGGACACTTCATCTACAGCGATATCGTTGACTTGATTGCAAATAAATGCACAGACACGATTTAACTGAACAGAGATGACATAACTGAATCCAATGATGAACTGCCTTTAACTATCATTTTTGCATTATTGACACTGTTTTCCTAATGAATGTTGTTCAGTTGCTTTGATGCAATGTATTTTGTTTAAAGCGCTATATAAATAAAGGTGACATTGACATTGACATTGACTTGAGGAGGTCACTTCTCCAAGGTATCCAGCTCCTATCCATTCAGTGGTCCCTGTACCTGAGCTTCTGCACAAGATGGCCGCCAGCCCAGCGGCGCTGCTCAAGATGGCCGCCAGCCCAGCGGCGCTGTTCAAGATGGCCGCCAGCTCAGCGCCGCTGTGCAAGATGGCAGCTACGGTCGACGTTCCAGAGTCAGGTCAGGTCCCCGTCGACGTTCCAGAGTCAGGTCAGGTCCCCGTCGACGTTCCAGAGTCAGGTCAGGTCCCCGTCGACGTTCCTGAGTCAGGTCAAGTCACCATTAACACCCATGAGTCAAGTAAAATCACAGTTAAACTTCATGAGTCTAGTCAGCTCACCATTGATCAGGTCCCTGTTGATTTCCCGGAGTTGAGTCAGGTTCCGGTTGACCCTCCAAAATCGAGTCAGGTGCTCATGGACCCTCTAGAGTCAGGGTTAGTCACCATCGACCTTCCAGAGTCAGGGCTAGTTTCTGTTGACCTTCCAGAGTCTAATCACGTTCCAGTTGATTCCCCAGAATCAAGTCAGGTTCCGGTTGACCCGCCAGAGTCGAGTCAGGTGCTCGTGGACCCTCCCGAGTCAGGACTAGTCACCGTGGACCCTCCAGAGTCAGGGCTAGTCACCGTGGACCTTCCAGAGTCAAGTCACCGGTGATCTTCAAGGACCGAGTCAAGTCACCGGTGATCTTCAAGGACCGAGTCAAGTCACCGGTGATCTTCAAGGACCGAGTCAAGTCACCGGTGATCTTCAAGGACAGAGTCAAGTCACAGTCGTTCTTCAGGAACCAAGTCACAGTCGATCCTCAGAAACCAAGTCAAGTCACCAACGATCTTCATGAGCAAAGTCAAGTCACCATTAACCTCCGTGAACGAAGTCAAGTCACAGTTTATCTTCATGAGCACAGTCAAGTCACAGTTGATCTTCATGAGCACAGTCAAGTCACAGTTGATCTTCATGAGCACAGTCAAGTCACAGTTGATCTTCATGAACCCAATCAAATCACCACAGATCTACCAGAGCCTCGTCACATCTCAGCCAAACTCCCAGAGCCTCGTCACATCTCAGAGCTCTCGTCCTATCCTGTCAGGGCCAAGGAGGCCGTCAATGAGCTCTCATTCATTCCGGTCAGGGCTACGGAGACCATCCACCAACTCTCTGTCTGTCCTGTCATGGCCACGGAGGTCCTCCATGAACTCACCGCCTGCCCTGTAATGGCCACGGAGGCCAGCTACCATCTCATCACGGCCCCGGAGGCCACTATTCACCGGTTAATGTTCTCTGTTTCAGTCCCACCTGAGCAGACTTGCTCTCCTGTGCCATCAACTCCACTGTGGTGGACCTCTGCACTGCCCTGGTGGGCTTCTGTCCCGTCTGCTCGGCTGTGGTGGTCCTCTGCTCTGCCCTGGTGGGCTGCTGTCCCGTCTTCTCAGCTGTGGTGGTCCTCTGCTCCGCCCTGGTGGGCTTCTGTACCATCTTCTCGGCTGTGGTGGTCCTCTACCCCTCCCTGGTGGGCTCCAGCTCCACCTGCTCCACTCTGGTGGGCTCCCACGCCACCTGCTCTGCCTTGGTGGACCCCTGTTCCCGAGTTAGGCCCATGGCGGGCTCCTGTTCCCAAGTTAAGCCCATGGCGGGCCCCTGTTTCCTTTGTCAGGCCCAGGAGAGGCTCCTATTTTCCTGAGTTAGGCCCAGGAAGGGCTCCAGTTCCGCCTGCTCTGCCCCGGTACCCGACCACTGCATTTCCTCATGGACCTGGCCCTCCATCCCTCCCCCTGTTCTGCCTCCGCTCCACCACCCACCTAGATTGTTTTGAGCCTCTGGAGCCGCTCCTTTTGGGGGGGGGGGGGGGGTTATTCCACTCAGGACCATTCCACCCATCAACCACCAGATGTCACTTGGACACTAGCACCTCTCATACTGTTGCACCACACCCGAGCTACATTACCCATGAGTCACTGCATCACAATCACCCTGCCACACCTGCACCTCATTCATCAGCCAATTTCCTTGCCACACCTGCACCTAATTTACACACACACATAAAAGCAGCACTTTCACTCACTGCGAAGTCTTGTTTAGCCAGTCTGACATTTCCGAGCGTTTTTCCCTGTGTTTTTTATTCCTGTGTTTTGACCTTTTGGACTGTGTATTCCGACTCTGATTCTCCGCTGCCTGTCCCGATCTCTGCTTGATTCTGGTTATCCCTGACACACCTGACGCCATTCCTGATCTCTGCCTGTATGACCATTCTGTTTAATAAATGCTGCATATGGATCCGAACGCCTCCGACTCCTTGTTACAACTGTAGTACAGTTTATTTTATTATTTGTTTTGATAAGTCTTATTCTTTTATTATGGTTTAAAATTATTTGAAACTATATTTAGTTTTTTTTATTTGACTGAACACTGATCTCATCCCCTAGTGACTAAACATGAAAACATATTTTCTGCAATGGCATTTTTTATTATTTAGAGACCTATTCACTTTTATTTAAAAACCATTTTTATAAACGATGAGTTCTGGTTTTCTTAATGAATAGCCTAGCCTACTCATATAGTTATAATCTAAATGTTATTTAATCATCTATATAGGAACATGAATTTTAAATTTACTAAATTCAAATTTGCAAACGTTGGCCGTTTATTGAGAAATTATTAAAAAACTGTAAACTTTGTTATTATTTTCTGTGTCAGTTTGTGCAGGTTACATAATTTGGCTACTCAAGGGATGGTGACCAGTGAGTGTGTTTTGCTGTGTCTCAATTGTCTCCATCCCTAATCCAACACACCTGAACCTAATTAGACGGTGGGCCGAGGGGAGATTTCGTGTTTTCAAACGATCTGTGTTGAGGGATAACCCAGTTTTTTATATGTATCCGCTACGCTTTTTAACAAAGCAAATAAAAATTGTTGCCACTCACACACTTTGTCCATTACTATAATATCAATAACTTTTTTCAGGTTATTTTCCCGGCAAATAGAGCAAGCAGCTACGTGCGGTGTCTGACCTGCATGACGTATTTGTTGCCTTCATCCAATAGCGTGCGTGGAAAGTGTCGGTGCTGGTGATGCGTTTGTGAACACACTGCCGAGCTTCGCGCCTAGGATTTAAGATTGTACTATTTAAGATTGTACTATTTAGACATTTACCTCAGAATGTAGAGGTAACGTTATCCATTTGTACTGTTTTTATTTTATGTAACCACCTTTTGTCATACGATGTCCTGTTATTTCTTTGTAATATTTAATACACCCTTCTGATTTAACATATTTGACAATATTATTGCTTGGAAACACAACGTCATGAAAGAACGAGACAGACAATTCCCTTTTTTTCCCGCCCATGTTTACTTGGATGAAATGGCAAAACATGAAGTGCTGTATGCATATATTTGAGGGAAGTGGTGGACCCACCATTCCCTTCACAGACATAAGTTGGGAGAAATGTATTAAATCAGTGTTTCTGTGGAAAGACCTTGAGGGCAGATAAAGTATCATTGCAGAAGAGGCAGTAGTAGTTACAAATTCAGGAACCTACAGTACAAACCAGTTAGTCAAACCAGCCAACACTGGCTCCCACAGGGAGTTCTACAGCCATTTCACAAATATCACGAAGATAAAACGAGCACAAAGGAGAAGAGAAGGCAGTATTAGTTGAAGAAACTGCAAAGGAAGGTTGGTGTTATATTGTATAAACAGGCGGTGCAGTATTAGACATACAGTACAGGTCAAAAGTAAAAGGAAACATTACTATTTTTAATGTTTTTGAAAAAAGTTTCTTCTGCTCATCAAGCCTGCTTTTATTTGATCAAAAATGTAATATTGTGATATATTATTACATTTTCAATTTATTATACTTTAAATTATCATTTAGTTCTGTGATGCAAAGCTGAATTTTTAAAATCATTATCACATGATCCTTTAGAAATCATTATAATATGATGATTCATTATCAAAGTTGGAAACAGTTCTGCTGGTTAATATTTTTTCATAACATGTGATACTTTAAGATACTTTGATGAATAAAAAGTAAACAACAATATACAATAGTGGTCAGTAACCTTTTCTTTCTTTTTTTAAATAAAATCAATACTTTTATTCAGCAAGGATGTGTCAAACTGATAATAAAGATTTATATTATTTATATTATTATTTAAAAAATATATTTTTAATAAATGCAGTTCTTTTTAACCTTTTATTCATCAAATATATTAGACAGTTTCCAACACTCATAATAAATCAGAATATTAGAATGATTTCTAAAGGATCATGTGATAGACTGGATGTTACATGTGACACTGAAGGCTGGAGTAATGATGCTGAAAATTCAGCTTTGCATCACAGGAATAAATTATTTTTTAAAGTATATTCAAATAGAAAACTATTATTTTTAGTTGTATTAATATTTCACAATATTACGTTTTTTTCTGTATTTTTTATCAAATAAATGCAGGCTTGATGAGCAGAAGAGACTTATTTTAAAAACATTAAAAATAGTAATGTTTCCAAACTTTTGACCTGTACTGTACAGTGCAGTATGGACAGTAGTATACAGTTTAGTATGGTTTACAGTAATATAAATTAAATATATATATATATAAGAGCATAGATATACAGTATGAACAACATATACAGATGTGTGCAGTAACAATATAAGATTAGTACAAAAAACTAGATGAAATTTGTAGATTGAAAAAGCCTAGCCCAAAAGTTAAGGCAATACATTTCGAATAGATAGGTAAAAAGAAAGAAAAATTTGGTGGAAAGAAAGAAAACAAAAAAATATAGATAAAAGAAAAAATAACACATCCGGCGGGCAGGCTATCAGGCTGCAGTACACAGAAGGAGTCTTGAGTGCATGCCAGACATTCCTCCTCCTGTAAATCATGGCTGGAAGATGGTAAGAGATTTCTACGGAGTGGACTGGAAGACTTTTCCTCTAGCTTCAGAGGCCATACTGGAATTTGTGCACTGCTTGTGTAAAAAACGAATTGTGTTAAGGGTAGACGCACATGTAAACTGCATGAGCTGCCATGTACAAACCTCTGTCAGTGTGTAAACTGACAATAAGTCACTTGAAGATTACTAGGGCACATGTGTGTACACGTGGGGAGTGGTGTGTTTGCTACTCGTGCAGAAGTAAATTTGCATGACAAATTTGTGCTCTGCTCTGTGTGATAGTTTATGTTCTTTGACAGTTATACTTATCTTGTTTCTTTTACATGCAGTTTATGTTTTGATAGTTATAATCTTATTTCTATTACATATAGTTCTAACTAACATTAGAGCTCTTAGCTCTCTGGTTTGAATATTGGTTAGAATATTAGAATTACTGACACTTTAAGGTTATGTCAGATGTAACTGATAATTAAATATATTTCTTAAACATCAACAGGTTCGTGTTCGTGTTCATGTTTGCCTTGAGTTTTTGTCGAACGTTTGCAAAATGGTCTGAGGTAATTATCCGCCAACATACAGTGGAGCTGCAGTCCATGCGAGTTGGACGAAGTGTTACCGTGAGAATGGAATGTTTACACCAAATCAAATATGTAATCGCATGATGCTAGCAACTGCCAGAGCCGTTAAATATGATATTCTGACTAATGCTAGTTCGCCAGTTGAAACGTTACCCTACTAAAAAACGAGACTAACGAGACGCTTACACACGTTTGGACAACACAGTGTACAAAATAAACACTTTATATAGATATCATATTCTAATTAAATGAATCCTTACAATCACACAAAGAATGTCCTTGACGATATTATTGATGCGCTGCTGCTGCTCCTGTCTGATATCTAAATCATCCGTGTAACAGCTGTTCTAAATAAGCTACATATGATTGGTTAATAATAATCCCATGTCAGTATCTTGCAGCGCTATTGGCTCAACTAATATAGTAGGCAACCGCGTTTGCCTGCATATTTACGGTTCGTGCATTATGATTTTGGGGAAAATGTGCAACAAATGGGAGTGGCAACACTTTTCATATCATTGATAATAAAACAACCATCCCAACTTTACAAATCAAGGTTCTCCCTCCATGGGGATCATCCATTTCGAAAAGTAAAGCAAATACGGACCCTCGGCCCACCGTCTAAATCAGGGTCTTCCAGATCACTTCTTGTAGGCAGGTGAGTTTCATCAGAGTTGGGTTACGCCAGGCCTCACTGGATCCTTAAAAACACATTTCAAGAAGTGCCTTTAAATTCTCCTGATCCACTATATCAGTGTGTTTTTCTGCAGTGTATTGTGAGATCGCAGGTTGAGAAGATGAACGCTCGAGTGTGCTGCTCGTTGATTGCTGTCTTGTTGTGTCTCTCTGTGTGCTTGAGCACAAATGACGTCAAAAAATATGCCAGAGGTGAGATCTTTTAACTTCATAAAAATGTGTATGTTGGTGTAGTTTAAATAAGTTTACATCTTAAATCATATGTTCTAATGTTAATATTTTTCCATTGTAAAGATCAACTTTATTTACAGGAAATCCAAATGTTTTGTACCTTATCCATTTAACAACTCCATTCAATTTAGCATGCAAGCTATTTATAACGAAGTCATTAATGAAGTACTACCTTACAAGCCCCTTGGTCAAATAGTCCGATTGCATGCAGTTTTTTTTTTTTTTGTGCATGAAACTGCTGTGGTTGTGATGGTACACTAAAAAAGGGTGCAAAGTATCACAAAGTGTTACATTGGCTTGTAATCTGTGAGCCATTTTAAATGCACTATACAGCACCTTCAATACCTCCATCTTCATTTTACTTGTACAATGACCAGTGTTGGGAAGGTTATTTTGGAAATGTAATAGGTTACAGATTACAAGTTACCCTGTTTAAAATGTAATAGTAGTGTAACTTTTTCAATTACTTTATTAAAGTAATGTAACTAATTACTTTTGAGTACTTTTTGATTACTTTTCTAAATTTGTGAAAATTAAAGAATAATAAATAAAAGCATATACATCAACTTAAATAGAGTTATCTAATAAGCATGTGACGTATTCTGTGTAATAATCTCCTGAAACATTGGTGTTTTTTTTAAACTGCAGTCTCTGTATATGATGATAGTTTTCTCAAAATAAGTAAAATGCACATGAAGTGACACAGAGCAGTTCTAGAAATTATGTTTATGTGCTCGTGTACTCCTATATTGAGGCAGCAGAGGTTGAAAACACTGCGAGCTTCAGTAGGCCTATGTGTAGTAAATGAAACCATGTCTTTGCCATTAATTTACAGGAGGGGGGGACTGGGAAAAAAATTCAGACTGAAATATTCAAACTCATACAAACAAATTCATGGACAAAACTATTTTTTGTATGGACCTGACATAAAAAAGGTTTAAATGTTTAATTTGGGGACATGCAAAATAATTAAAAGTTCTCTCCTGAACTGCACCTTCACTTCCATTTTTCTCTTCAGTCTCTTTATTTTGCCCTCTTATCCATCTCTCTCATGACTTTAATCCTTAAGATTGAACAAGATTGAATACTCTACAATACTACAATATCTTTATAGAAAAATCCTAATACTGTACACGAATCATGTTTTTCCCTTACAAAAAATTACCATGCTTTTATTAGCCTATATAAAAGTAAAATAACCTTGTTTTTTTTTTTTTGTATTTATTTTTAAATAAATACATTTGTAAAATAATTTTACATTTTTGGTTATCACAGTTAAACAATAGTAACCATTTTCTCTGGATTTATAGTTAAATATTAAAATGTAAATTTTCGTAAGGGTTGTGTTGTTGTCTGTCGTAGCTCCCCCTAAACCTGTAAAATAAAATCGGATTTTTTTTCAGATAAATTCCTACTGTAACATTACAACAGATAATAATGATGTCCTTTATATAGTATTTTGAGTGATGACTGGTGAGCAACGTGCTGCTGCTTGATTAAATAAATAAAAAAACAAAGACAAAAAAGCATCTTTACAGATGAAACTGACCTGAAAACCTGAACAGTAGTTCTGCTTCTCTGCTCCAGCAGTCCACTCTATTCTCTCTCTCTCTCTCTCTCTCTCTCTCTCTCTCTCTCTCTCTCTCTCTCTCTCTCTCTCTCTCTCTCTCGCATTGATTACTCGGAGTCTGATCCAAACCGTTTGGCGGAGGCGCGGAGAGCGCGCGAGTCATGAGTAATAATTCATGACTTATTAGAGATTTAATTATCAAATGGCGGATTCGCAAATGATCGCTTTAGTACATTCGGCAGGCAATTATACAATAATGATATTAAATAGTGGGGCAAAATCAGCTGGCAGGCCACCGGGAATTGTCCCGGTTCTCCCGGTGTCCAGTCTGCGCCTGATTTCCACAGACACGCAGAATGTGCAAGTCATATATTGCATTTTTGGGGCTTTATATTCACAGACACTAGTCCATGTCATGTTTTGATTCAAGTGTACTGACCTACTTTTGATTTAGTCATCCAAAATGTGGCATATTCCGTCCGCGTTAGGCATTTCGTTTTTATGACTGGATTCTACGAACCAGACTGTATTTCCGCATCCCGGAAATTATTAGGGCGGTATGTCTCAGAATAGTCAGTGCAATTTGGGAAAGAAATCAGTTAAATCTGTATGTGGATGTGTGTAAATATTCAAATGTAATGCCCTTTTTATTCGTAAAAAATTTCATAAGTAACTGTAATTTAATTACTCATTTATTCTTAGTAACTGTAACTAATTACAGTTAAAATAATTTTGTAATTAAATTACGTAACGCCGTTACATCTAACTAGTTACTCCCCAACACTGACAATGACCATACCACAGTGGAGAAGTTAATATTGCTGGCTACTGCATATATATATATATATATATATATATTCTTCGAAATGAGAGGGCCTACTAGTAACATTTAATGGTTTTTCGGTTACGTGTGTTTTTTTTTTTTTTTATCAGCAAAGCCAGGAGTGTGCCCTGATGTCAAAGATGCAGCAATGGATGTGGACTTCAATGTACCTCCATATACAGGTATTAATATGTGGGTCTTTGTTTGTTTTGCATTTATAACCAGGGGTTTATGCCTCCTTCCTCATAATTTAAACTGAATCTGACGTCTCTCAGTATCTGAACTGTCTTGCTGTGTCCCACCCCATTCTCCTCAGATTTAAGATGCGTTACTCCACTCTCATATGTTTGGTATGAATTTACTACAAGGGCAGAAGCTGTTTTTAATCACTTGTGCTTTACTGAGATCATAAAATCTTGTGTGGGGGCCCTGGAATATTTCCTAAAAGTTGGGCCTTGGCGACAAAAAAGGTTGAGAACCAGGTTTTGTTCAAATGCACTCTATTTTAAAGTCTTTTATTTACCATTTCCCCAACTAAACCAAGAGAACCTTTCAGGAACTATACATGGGTTTAATGGGGTCTTTGGGGTGGTTAAGGTGCTATAGCAGCACTGCCATAAAGAACCACTGAAGAACCATACTGTGCTTAACCGGTTCTTTATACAGTAACCGTGCTATATAGCACCTCAACCACCCCAAAGAACCGCTGAAGAACCTTTAGTGTGTTTGTTATATTTCTTAAATTATATTAAGATATTAACCAGTGTCCTTTATTTTATATTGGCATTACTATGCATTAGTACACAACACCAGTAGTGGGGTAGGTTCTATGTTGAAATGGTAGTTTAGGGGTAAATTTGACTTGATGCAGGGTAATTATACTTAAGTTTGATACATGTGTTGCAAAACCCCTGACCTACAAGTGCTGAAAAGCCATTTCGGCTCTCCCTGGTCTCCCCTAATGATCCTCTTGAATCCTCTTCATTAGTGGTTGGTCAGTATATGAAGCTGACAGTTGTGCCGTCCTGTTAAGGATGTTTCTAATAAAGATTACTCTACATGACATGCATGCTTTCGATATGATTGCGGTGCTGTTTACTCCCTGCATTCAGTGAGTTTCAGTTAGTGGATGTTAAGGAACACTGGAGATGATTTTGTATATAACAATTGCTAGTAATCTCTCAAATTATTTTAGAGAAGCCGCAAGCAACCCATTGAATTAATCTTAAAGTTCTGATGGAGATTTGTTTTTATATGAGAAACCAGGAGTGTGTCCTGATAACAATCACAACACATCAGGAGTGTGTGTCGGGATGTGTTTCCATGATGAGAAGTGCTGCAGCAATAGATGTGGCTATCGGAGTATGCCTCCATATAAAAATATTTTATATTGTTATAATAGTGTGAATGAAATGAGCCTTTACCTTTTTCATATGCAGCAAGGCATTCAGTGATCTGGTTTCTCTATCATGCTTTTTGTAGCAGAAAAGCCAGGATCGTGTCCAAAACCCGTTGGAGCAGGACTGTGTTGAGAAGTGTTCTGGTGACAGTAGCTGTCCAAACAATCAGAAATGCTGCAGCAATGGATGTGGACATCAGTGTATGGCTCCATATAGAGGTATTTATACATTAATGTGCGGTTCTCGTGGCCTAGTGGTTGGAGTTTGACTCCTAACCCTAAGGTTGTGGGTTCCAGTTTTAGGCTGGCAATACCACGACTTGGGTCTCCTTGAGCAAGGCACTGAACCCCCATCTGCTCCCCAGACACCGCAGCATAAATGGCTGCCCACTGTTCTGGGTGTGTGTGCACTTTGGATGGGTTAAATGAAGCGCACAAATTCTGGTCACAAATGCGAGTCTGGGTCACAAATCTAACACTGGACTTGTCTGTTACTCATATAATGTCCTTTATAATGCGAGCAATCCAGAGAACTTCCCAGTTAGAAGGGCTGATGCAGCTCTATAGCACGAAGCTTATTCTCCGTCTATTAAACTGCATAGGCTCTGCAACTGTGCAGGTTGTGCACTATTCCATTATGGGCAGTGCCAATTCTGTACGGTCAAAACACGAAACATGGAGAATTCGGAACGCAATGTGTGGGTCTGGGTTTTGTTTTTTTTCCCCCCAAAGTGCAGTGAGGAGTTTAGTAGCCTAATGAGTTGTGTATGTAACAGTAAAGCCAGGCGTGTGTCCAAAAACAACTCCCAAAATAAAAAGTGTTTGCACTGAGTTGTGTTCTCATGATGGTGACTGTCAGAATGATGAGAAATGCTGCAGCAATGGATGTGGACCTCAGTGTACATCTATATCTAAAGGTATGCTATACTGATGCATTGGTCAGATTTTCTTTTTTTCCCCATTGGAGTTCTTCTGTGATCTGGTTTCCCTGATGTCTTTGTGTAACAGAAAAGCCAGGAGTATGTCCAATGTCTTTGGCTGGAGTAAAAGGACCGTGTGAAGAGTTGTGTGTCAATGACTTTGACTGTCCGAAAAAAAATTAGAAGTGCTGCAGCTCTTTTTGTGGAGGACATATGTGTACACCTGCATCTTAGGGTGTTTGTTCTGTTGATGCTTTGGTCCCCAACACGTGCACACTTTAATTTTTAAAATGTCAAAGTAACTGAATTTGGACCATTGCACCATTTTAATTGCATGGCTTTTAAACTAGATTTTATAGTACTTGGAATACAACTATCTCAGAAAGTTATGTTTGTGTTGCATGCGTTGAGTTTTCTGTAGTGGGTTTGAATGCCTCTAAATGAACAGACTAATTCTGTGCTGTGAAGTCGGTCTCAAACCAAATGTGTGCTGAACTCTTCCATGATTAATGTCCTTCCAGACAGAAGTGTCCCAGCCACCTCTGGACATGCATGCAGAGAACATGCCAGTTTAACCACTGGGGAAAAAAGCCCTTGATTGCCCCCCAATGTTGTACTTAAGGTCTTTTGTCTTCCTCAAATAAATCTGTGCTATGTGTGCATTTGTGTGTTACTCAGAATAAATGAGATTTCTTGGTCTGTAGTATTGTCTGTGTACATGATTAACTGTACCTCAGCATTGGGAGTTTAACTTCCAGTTCCCAGAATCCACTGAATTGACATTGAAGACTAAGCTGGATGATAATTGAACATCAAAGCTAAATGCATCCTTAATGTTTATCAGATTTTCTGGATCAAGTAGTCTTTAAAAGCTATTTTGGGGTAATGCACTTAAAAAAGGTACTGTATTTGAGGTAATGTGAATTATGTTAAATGCAATCTCAAACAATATCAGTTGCTTAACTAAGTTTAATTTGTACAGTGTAAAGACCCATTTACAAGAGACAAAAATCTTTCAGCTGCTCTGTGTGGAAAGAGTTTCTTAACCAAGAAAGGTGTTACGTATCACACGAAAACTCATTCTGGCGAGAAACCGTACACATGACGTATGTGGGAGGAGTTTTATACAAGCAGAAGCTCTTAAATTACACCAGAAAACACACAGCGGTGAGAAAGATCATGTGTGCTTTGATTGTGGGAAGGCGTTTGCTACTCTTGCCGTACTGAAACTGCATCAGAGAATCCATACTGGAGAAAAACCGTATGCATGCCATCAGTGTGGGAGGAGTTTTATACAAGCTGTTGTGTTCTCACACAAGTGTTTGATAATGCAATGAGTTAGTGTTCTGTAATGCGTCGAGTTTGATTGTGCTGAAAGCATTCTGTCATGCCTGACCAACGTATGTGTTCGTCTACTGGGGTCTGAAAACAGAGAAGTGAAGTAAAAAGATTTGACAAGTTGATGTTACTTACTGTGTCGGTGTGATCGTTATCAAACGCAACATTTGGCGACAAGGATGGCTGATATAGCAACTACCACCTCCTGCTCCTTTCCTTGCTCTACCCGGCGAGCCTCCGATCCCCTGGTCTCGCTGATAACAGTCCTTTGAGACTTTCATTTTGGCAGTGGGGCTGACAGATGTGAGTGCAGCCTCCAAAAAAGCGATGTTACTGGTTAGCTTGGGAGCTGAGGGTCAGCGATTGCTGGGAGCTCTTGAGTCGGGCACCACATGTGATTATGACACAGCCGTGGAACTTCTGACCGCACGCTTTGCAGCCCCACAGAGCGCTCTCTTACTACATTTTCTTTTCCGCCAAAGACACCAGCTTCCCAGTGAGTCTGTGAAACAGTACGTAGCCAACTTGCGACACATGCAAGTATGGTGCGTTGCAGGATGAAATGATTCGCGACCAGTTTATTGAACATACCAACAATGCAAAAGTGCGTGAATCTCTGCTGTTAGAACCGGAAGATTTATCACTGTCTCGGGCAATCATGATTGCAATGAGAATAGAGAGTGCAGCTGCATGTGCGTCGGCTCTGACTAAACTGCACACAATTGCGGACTACTCGGCCCCCTCTCCCATGTCATCAATGTTACAACCCGGCCATAACGGCACATTGGAGGCAGCAGACTCCTCTGCAGTTATGCTACTGAGGCGCCAGCAGCGGTCTCGGCCACGCCCTCAAGCACAAGCATCAAGGCCCTGTGATAACTGTGGATCTTCATCTCATCTGTCTAGAGCACAGAACTGCCCAGCCCGTGGCCAAATATGCCGCATCTGTTGTAAATGCAATCATTTTGCTTCAGTCTGCCGCCCCGCTCCAGCTGTGTCAGACCAAACACCCACTATCATTCACAATGTGTACTCTGGGCCAGCCTCATTTAAAGCATGTTCAGTGCGCCTAAATGATGTGTGTATCCCACTGCTTTTGGACACTGGTGCCAGTGTGTCTCTCCTGAATATGCACTCATACAGCACATTTATTGGAGCACTGCCACTTTCGGCACCTTCTGCTTCACTCTGTGGCTATGGTGACTCAAAGATTGACTTAGTGGGTTCCCTACAAATGACTGTTGGGTTTGGCAACAAGTTGCCCGTCGCGGGGCCAACCTGATGGGTCTGGATTTGTTCTCGGCTCTTGGATTTTCTCTTGTTGACATGAAGGGAGCTGCGATCCTGACAGTCTCCACGCCCTGGCAGGAAAAGTGGCCATCCCTGTTTGAAGGCTTGGGCTGCCTTACTGCTTTTGCCCATCAACCCCTCCTGGACCTTTCCATTAAACCAGTCATCCAACCACTCCGACGCATTCCCTTGGCTCTCTGTGATGGTGTCTCGGCTGAGCTTAAGCAGCTGCTGGACGTTGGCATTATTGAACCAGTGGATGCATCACCCTGGGTCTCAAACCTGGTTGTAGCTCAGAAGAAATCAGGGGCCCTACGGGTGTGTGTTGACCTGCGAGCGGTGAATAAGGCGGTAATCCCAGACAGGTTCCCTCTGCCTACCTCAGAAGAGCTCATTGCTCAGTTCCATGGCTCAACCTTGTTTTCTAAACTGGACCTCAGACAGGGCTACCTACAGGTGCCTCTTCACCCGGATAGCAGAAACCTCACTGCCTTTGTGACACATGCAGGCGTGTTTCGCTACACGTGTATGCTGTTCGGACTCAGCCCCCAGCTGAGAAAAAAATCATGGTGTTGGTGTTGGCTGGTATACCAGGGGTGGCCATTTTACTTGGATGATGTGGTTATCCATGGGCCCGCCCCCCAGAGTCACGATGAATGCCTCAGCAGATTCTTTGCAGCCCTAGCTAAACACAAACTAACCCTCAATGTGGAAAGATGTGTTTTCTCTGCACCGACTATTGAATATGTGGGATTCCAGCTGTCAGCAGATGGCGTCACACCACTTCAATCAAATGTAGATGCCATACTGGCAATTCCCAAACCCAGCTCAGCTGCGCAGGTCGCCTCCTTTTTGGGTATGACGGGCTACTACCTGAAGTTCCTCCCACATTAATCTGCTACCACTGACCCACTACGGCGACTGCTGCGTTAGGATGAACCATGGGTGTGGTTACAGGCATGCTCTGATGCTGTGCGTGCGGTCAAGGTGCAGTTCACCACAGCCCCAGTGTTGGCCCACTTTGATATCTCCAGCCCCACCTGGGTGACCTGCGATGCATCAACTACCGCTACCGTGTTGAGAAGCCCATCACCTTTGCGTCATGGCCCTCAATCAGACGGAGCAGCGGTACTCAGTGGGGGAACGTGAAGCATTAGTCTGCATCTGGGCCTGCGAGAGGTGACACTTGTATCTCTATGGCCGCACTTTGACCCTGAGGACAGATCACCAGGCCCTGACTGCATTAATTTCCACATCGGGGACAGGCCACCGGCCATTAAGGCTAAACCGCTGGTCCGACCTTCTTCGCTAGTATAACTTTGATCTGAAGTTCACCCCAGGCAGAGACAATGTCGTGGCCGAGAAGCGCTGGCAGCATTTTCAAGAATATTGCAGAAACTGTCCTGCTGGAATGACACCTGTGTGGCTCGCGGCCACTGCACAGTCATCCCCAGCTCCCTACGTGCACGTGTCTTGGCAATGGCTCATGAGGGCCACCTGGTTATTGTGAAGTTGAAGCAACGCTTCAGGGACCGGGTTTGGTGGCCAGGGATAGATAAAGACATTGAGGCCCTGGTGAAAGACTGTGCTGCTTGTCTATTGAGCGGTAAGACTGGTCACCAAGCCCCTCCACCCTTACAACCTCTTGCTTAGCCATCGCAGCCCTGGGACCACCTGCAGTTAGACATATGTGGTGAGATACTGGGAGTTCCTCATCACCAACGCTTCCTAGTGGTTGTCTATGAACTGCATTCGAAATGGCCTGAGCTCATTGCCACTGGCTCTGTGACCTCCCAAGTCATAATTAACTTCCTTGACTCTCTGTTTTCCCGCTGGGGCCTTCCGAACACGATCACTGCTGACAATGGCCCACAGCTGATCTCAGCCGAGTTCACAACATACCTCAAAAACAAAGGTATTCATCACATTCGGACGGCATACTATCACCCCCAAGCTAGTGGTGGTGTCGAACGCTTCCATCAATCACTGAAAAACAGTCTCAGAGCACACTTGTACCAGGGATGGAGCTTCTTACAGGCCATCCATCACACATTGCTGCACTACAGGGCCACCCAACACTCTACGACGGGGGCCTCTCCAGCTTTTCTCATGCTTGGCCGTGAGCTCCACCTTCCCCTCGACAGGCTCAGTCCCGCACTGCCTCAGGAACCACTACCGAGAGTCAGGGCCTCGCCAGCAGAGGAGGATGAAGCAGAAATTCGATTTCTCAGCACGTGTGAAGGTCTCTGACATAAAGGCAACAGAATGGGTCAGGGTTCACAGGCCCCACAGAGACAACAAACTCGCTTCATATTGGTCTGCTCTTTTTCAAGTTACTCATCAGTTAGGCCCAGCCACCTTCTTGCTCAGCGACGGCACACGATGGCATGCAAGTCACCTCCGCAAAGTGCCACCCCCGGCACATACAACATGTCTCGCACCTCAATCCACACCCCCTGCTTGGCAGGACACCCCAGCACTTCAACTGATACCTCAGACAGTGCCTGCACAGGCTCCGGACATTCCTAGCAACCTGCCAGCTGAGATGTGTGACTGCCCATCACAAGCTGCCCAGCCTCATCCCCATGTTTCCTCACGGCCTGTCCGCATTCATTCTAGCCCAGGGCACTTACAGGACTTTGTGTCAACATTTCATGTTTGAAACCCCGTAGGAGGGGGGGGAATGTTGTGTTCTCACACAAGTGTTGTTTGATAATGCAATGAGTTAGTGTTCAGTAATGCATCGAGTTTGATTGTGCTGAAAGCATTCTGTCATGCCTGACCAATGTTTGTGTTCATCTACTGGGGTCTGAAGACAGAGAAGTGAAGTAAAAAGATTCGATAAGTTGATGTTACTTACTGTGTCGGTGTGATCTTTATCAAACGCAACACAAGCGTACGGTCTTAAAGTACATCAGCAGTCTCATTCAGAAAAAAGAGGATATAAATGTGATCAGTGCGGTAAAATATTTGCTAGGGCCTCATACTTGAAGAAGCACCTAAAAATTCATTCAGAGGAGAAGCCTCACCTGTGTACTTTGTGTGGAAAGAGCTTTATATGGCAGCAGTGTGAAGACCTTTAGTTCAGATCATCAACTAAAACAGCACCAGACAATTCACACTGGAGAACAAACTGCGTTAGTGTTTACACAGTGACAAGACTAAATCAGCTGGGATCATCAACCATAGACCAACTCAGACCTGTAGAACTCACCTTCTCACATAAAGGACCCATGATTGGTCGATTATATACAATGAAACTTGATAAAAATGGCCATTTGTTGGCTTTAAAACCCAAGTATCAGAGTTCCAGCTGTTTTACAATAAAACGTGATACATTGATAAAAATGAACTCATTTATGTCCGCAATGCACATTAATTATGTGAAATTAAATGGGTATTACCGTTATTTCACACAAAAAGAGGACACGCGCACTTATTCAGTAATGCATATTTCTGCTTATAATACAGAACAGCACAAAACATGCACATTAAAAACAAAAACAAAATGTTTTGAATTATGATATATGCCTAATAATAGTTTAGTATTTAGTATTTTTACTGCACTGCATTTAGTCCCTTAGTGACTAAACATGAAAACATATTTTCTGCAATGGCATTTTTTTTATTGTTTAGAGACCTATTCACTTATTTTAAAACCAGTTTTCTTAAACTATGAGTGCTAGTTTTCTTAATGTATAGCCTAGCCTACTCCTATAGTTATAAGCTAAATATTATTTAATCATCTATATAGGAACTCTAAATTCAGATTTGCAAACGGATGGTGACCCATCCCTAATCAAACACACCTGAACCTAATCAGGGTCTTCCAGATCACTTCTTGTAGGCAGGTGAGATTCATCAGAGTTGGGTTACGCCAGGCCTCACTGGATCCTTAAAAACACATCCTTCTCCTGTTCCTCTATATCAGTGTGTTTTTCTGCAGTGTATTGTGAGATCGCAGGTTGAGAAGATGAACGCTCGAGTGTGCTGCTCGTTGATTGCTGTCTTGTTGTGTCTCTCTGTGTGCTTGAGCACAAAAGACGTCAAAAAATCTGCCAGAAGTGAGTTCTTTTAACTTCATAATATAATGTATATAAATATTTTTTATAAAAAAGGACTTTAGGCACATATCAATGTATGAATCTACATCAGATGTCCAGTGAAAGTAAAAAAAAAAGTCAGTAATACTAGTTCTTCCATTTTACAAGAAAAATTACCGAGATGTTTTATTGTTATAGGTTCAAATTTATGTATGTTTTTACAGTAAATCAATTCGTTTGGCTGCCTAGATGTTATGCATGTCATCTCTCTTGAACTCCTTTTATTATTATTTTCCAAATATTCTGTTTGCATGCAATTTAGCATCTGGGACTAATCGTGACTTGTGTGCCTTTTAATGAAACCTTTTTTTTTTTTTTTTTTTTTAAACCAGTTTAGTTTGATACAGATACATTTGTCTGTTATACTTGAGTTTGATGTTTGCAAGCCATTCCGTGACTCCTCTCTTGATCATGTTTGTATAACAGTAAAGCCAGGATCGTGTCCAAAACCTGTTGGACCCGGACTGTGTGTTGAGAAGTGTTCTGGTGACAAAAGCTGTCCAAACAATCAGAAATGCTGCAGCAATGGATGTGGACATCAGTGTATGGCTCCATATACAGGTATATATATAGTTATAATAGTGTGCATTAAATGAGCCTTTACCTCTTTCATATGCAGCGAGGCACTCCGTGATCCGGTTTCTCTATCATGTGTCTGTGTAGCAGTAAAGCCAGGATCGTGTCTGAAACCTGTTGGACCTGGACTGTGTGTTGAGAAGTGTTCTGATGATGGTAGCTGTCCTAACAATCAGAAATGCTGCAGCAATGGATGTGGACATCAGTGTATGGCTCCATATACAGGTATTTATATCATATTAACATGTGGTCCTTTTTTTTTTTTTTTTTTTTTTTTTTAGATATATAGTGAGACGGTTTGTGATGAGGTTTCTGTCATGTTTGTGTAACAGAAAAGCAGGAGTGTGTCCAAATGAATATCTTACACGTAGTCAGCTTTCAGATATTAGTTTTACATGCATTCTAAATCATAAAGATCTTAAAGGCATCTTCTAAATGTCCATTTGACAATAGGAAACGTCCAATTGCAGATGAGCAAACACTCAAAAAAGACATGGCTTGCAGATAAAAATGCAGATGTAAAATAGGATTTTATTCCTCCTTACAATTTAAACTGTAGCTGATGTCTCTCCGTATCTGGACTGTCTTGCTGCGTCCCACCAGTCCTGTTCTCCTCCTCAGATTTAAGATTTTACTCCACTCGCTCATGTTTGATATGAATAGGAATTTACTACAAAGGCAAAAGCAGTTTTTAATCACGGTGCTTTACTGAGATTAAAAAGTCTTGTGTGGGGCCCTGGGATATTTCCTTAAAGTGGGGCCTTGGGGACAAAAAGGTTTAGAATCAGGTTTTCTTCAGCAATACACTGTATTTTAATGTCTTATTTACCATTTCCCCAACTAAACTAAGAACATTTCAAGAACTATACATGGGTTTAATGGGGTATTTGGGGTGGTTAAGGTGCTATAGCAGCACTGCCATAAAGAACCACTGAAGAACCATACTGTGCTTAACAGGTTCTTTTATACAGCTGTGCTATATAGAACCTCAACCACCCCAAAGAACCGCTGAAGAACCTTTAGTGTTTGTTATGATTCTTTATTAACATTAAAATAGGGATGGACACGATTTATTAATATTACTATGCATTAGTAAACAACACCAGTAGTGGGGTAGGGTTTTAGAGGTCTTTCAAAAGAAACACTGGGGGGATTTTTTATTTATTACAAAATTGCTAGTAACTTTTACAAATAATTGCGAAGAAACCGCAAGCAACACATTGACTTAATCTTTAAATTCTGATGGAGATGGACATATTTTTATTAATTTGATGATTATGGTTTCCAGTTATGTTATTTTTATATGAGAAAAGCCAGGAGTGTGTCCTGGAAACAATCTTAAAGATGAAATATCAAGAGTGTGTGTCGGGATGTGTTCTCATGACTGTGACTGTCCGAATGATGAGAAATGCTGCCGCAATAGATCTAGATATTAGTGTATGCCTCCATATAAAAGTATTTATATTGTTATAATAGTTTGAATTAAATGAGCTTTAACCTTTTTCATTTTTAATATGCAGCGAGGCATTCAGTGATCTGGTTTCTCTATCATGTGTTTGTGTAGCAGAAAAGCCAGGATCGTGTCCACAACCCATTGGATTTGGACTGTGTGTTGAGGAGTGTTCTGGTGACAGTAGCTGTCCTAACAATCAGAAATGCTGCAGCAATGGATGTGGACATCAGTGTATGGCTCCATATACAGGTATTTATATCATATTAACATGTGGTCCTTTTTTTTTTTTTTTTCTTTTTTTTTAGATATATAGTGAGACGGTTTGTGATGAAGTTTCTCTCATGTTTGTGTAACAGAAAAGCAGGAGTGTGTCCAAGTGAATATCTTACACGTAGTCAGCTTTCAGATATTAGTTTTACATGCATTCTAAATCATAAAGATCTTAAAGGCATCTTCTAAATGTCTTATTTGACAAAAGGAAACGTCCAATTGCAGATGAGCAAACACTCTAAAAAGACATGGCTTGCAGATAAAAATGCAGATGTAAAATAGGATTTTATTCCTCCTTACAATTTAAACTGTAGCTGATGTCTCTCCGTATCTGGACTGTCTTGCTGCGTCCCACCAGTCCTGTTCTCCTCCTCAGATTTAAGATGTTACTCCACTCGCTCATGTTTGTTATGAATAGGAATTTACTACAAAGGCAAAAGCAGTTTTTAATCACGGTGCTTTACTGAGATTAAAAAGTCTTGTGTGAAGGCCCTGGGATATTTCCTTAAAGTGGGGCCTTGGGGACAAAAAGGTTTAGAATCAGGTTTTCTTCAGCAATACACTGTAATTTTGTCAGTAATTTCTTTTATACATGTTTTTTTTTTTTTTTTTTTTGTTTTTACCGTAATCAATCAACTGTTTGTTTGGTGAAAATCTTTTTTTCTTTTGATACCCCATTCATCTGGGGTGTATGTGGATCTATTTATTTAATTTTCAAGTACAGTGAGGTTTTTGTCATGTGTTTGTGTAGCAGAAAAGCCAGGAGTGTGTCCAATGACTTTTGCTAAAGAAGAAGGACCGTGTGAAGCGTTGTGTGTCAGTGACTTTGACTGTTCAGGAAATGAGAAGTGCTGCAGCTCTATATGTGGAGGACGTATATGTACACCTGCATTTTAAGGTATTTGTTCTGTTGATGCTTGGGTCCCCAACACACACACACACACACACACACATTGAGTATTTTATCATTTGAAATGTCAAAGTAACTGAATTTGGCCCATTACACCATTTTAATTGCATGGCTTTTCATCGCTGATCTCTAAAGTTTGTTGCATGCGTTGAGTTTTCTGTAGTGGGTTTGAATGCCTCTAAATGAAGGGACTAATTTTGTGCAGTGAAACCTGTTCTGTGTCTCAAGCCAAATGTGTGCTGATAACTCTTCCATGATTTAATGTTCTTCCAGAAAGAAGTGTGACCCAGACACTGGTGGACATGCAGATAACATGCCAATTTAACAATCGGGGAAAGTCTTTGTACTGAAGGTCTTTTTGTCTTCGTGAAATAAATCTCAGTTTAAATTTCTGTGTGTGCATTTGTTCAATTCTAAAGTTTTTTGTGTTTGTGTTGGGATACTTTTTTTTTGCCTACTGAGTCGACTTGTATACGATCTGTTACATGATTATATCATAATTGTTTTGGGGTTTTTCATGTTGTAATGCTTAATGCCTAATAAATAGTATTTCACCAAAAACATTAAGAGAATGAATGAGATTTCTGGGTCTGTAGTATTATTGTCTGTGTACATAATTAACTGTTCCTCAAAAAATGGGAATTGATCTTCCAGATCCCAGAATCCACTGAATTGATACATTGAAGACTAAGTTAGATGATAATTAAACGTCCAAATCAAGTGTTTATCAGATGTTCTAGATCCATCAATTGAAACAATCACAAGATGAAATCAAGGTTTCAAAAGTAAAGCAGAAATTAAGCGATTATTCACAATAACATAAAAAAGGAAATTAAAGTGAGATAAGGGGGTTTATACCAAGTCCAGGACGTATGGGGGTGATATGATATTATGGATATGAGACTGAGAAAATTACTTTTGCACAAAATAGTGTAATTGTGACAAATGAGGACACCCAGAAACAGTAAAATATTATAAAATGTATTGCATACGAAAGCAAGACTTCACCCATCTCAACAATTAGGTCTGAGGAGAATTATGTCATTCTAAGTGATATTAGCAAAACGAATAAAGACAAACAAGTGTATATGAGGAAATGATAACATGTTAACAAAGAATATAGAAGTATCATTACTTTAAACCCGCCCTTTACACGCCACTCAGGAACAACGTCATGCAACCCCATCATTTCACCAATGAAGAAAAGTTATCAGAAAACTAAGTAATAAGTCACTGGAACTAGCGCAATCACAAAACGAACATGATAAAGCGGTCATTTGTTTGCATGGATTGTTTTTTTTTTTTGTTTTTTTACATCCGAAAGCATCAATGTTTTTGTATAATACATGATACATTGATCATAATGAATTTATCAGTATTTAGAATTAGTCACAGAGAAATAAGGCGTTATGAACATAACACTCGCTGCTGACTGAAAGTGAGTTGTGAGCTCAGCTTATTTTAAAAAGTCTTTAATGCTGAGGTTATAGTTTTTATCTTTCTGAAATGATCTGCAGTGCTGAGCTCTCCAGAGGTGGAGAAACTCCGCCTTTGTAGCTACATAACCACTCCTCTAGCCCCAACTGGCCCACTTTGGTTTTCTTCGGGCCAAAAAAGCCGGACCGTTGGCCCTTAAGAATAGGGTGACCAAACGTGCCATATTCCCATGATACGTCCTGGCCAGGATTTCTATATTGCCTAAAACAGTGGTTCCCAACCTTTTTCAGCTCGCGGCCCACACAACCACACACATATGTTTGCGCGGCCCACTTCAAAAAAATTAACTGACCCCACTATTGTTGGGTTAATAACTAAGTACTCAGAAGCTAGATTGTTAACTGTATTTATTGAATGAGCTAGGGCTGTGCGATATGGACAAAAAAAAACCTACCGCCATTTCTTTGATCAATTTTGCGATTGTGACACACACCGATATGCTTTTACATTCATAAATGCATTCAGGGTTAATTTGAAACATATTTCAAAAAGAAAACCAATTAGAGCTTTATCAAAAAGTTGTAACGTTTCTAGAACAGACATAAGTCAAAATTATCACTATAGTAAAGATGTAACAAAATGTATAGACTTATGGCACAAAAAAAAAAATCCCGTGTACAGAGCTCATTAATTGTAGCGGTGCCTCAGGTGTTTGCAGTGTGTATACAGTATGTGTATGCGGTCAGCAGCGAGAGCGCATAAATATAACGCGAAAGCACATTAAAATAATGCATGAGCGCGAATCTCTCTGTTCCCATGCAGATTTCCTTTGCGCTGTCACAAAACCAGACGTGTTGGCTTTGTTGGCACTGCACAGACCAATTGTTGTATGTCAAACTACCATGAGAGCTCTAGAAAGCAGACGGTTTTGTGTGCTTCTGAATCGCTCTCACGGTTCTTTGATGTCATACACCAATCATATGCTCAGTGCTGCTTCAAGTCTAACACAATCATTTACACATATTTACATCGCTTTGATCGTTCTCTGTAGATCCCTCTGTGTCACGCTACACGATTGGTCGATTATGTACAATGTTCTTTCATCGCTTTTGGCCCGACAGTGGAAACGCGGCTAATGGCTTAAGCATGCCATGACAACTTCAATGCCTATAGAAATGTAACTGAATCAAAATGTAACGAACTATGAGACATTATCACATTATTATTGTGGAATAGATGCATTACTTACAATTTAAAATAATAAAGGCATTTATCATGCTTAATATATAGCACATGCATATTTATTAAATAGTATCAAGGAGAGTTAATAGACCATTTATCTCTCTATTTATCCCTGCCTTTACAGCACACAACCACACACAATTTGGTGTTTGTTAGGGCAGTGCGAATACAACAGTATTTTCTAAATTATGCAGTCAAACATGACAGCCTTAAATGCTGTGAATCCATTAAGATATTTTATAAATCCTCATATGCTGTTTTTAGCACTAAAACCATTACCTTTTTTAGATGCTTAACTTACCAATGGCTAGATGTAGCCAGTGACCTAAACATTGCTGACAAGTTTTTAAGTGAGACAGACTTGGCGATGTCTGGATATCATATTGATCATCTTTATTGCAGACCCCACTCCTCGTCAGTGTTATGAACGGTGAGCCTCTTATATGGCTCAGATGTCCGGCTTGACCATAGCACGGAGGTAATGGCAAAAAATCTCATGTTCCTTTGATTGAGTTTTTTTTCTTCTGTTGAACATAAAAGATATTTTGAAGAATGTGGGAAGTCAAACAGTTGCTGGTCCATGGTGACTGGTTACCCACATTCTTCAAAATATCTTCTTTTGTGTTCAGCACAAGAAAAAAATTATTTTCGGTATGCAGGACAGTGAAGATACATTTTGAGGGGCAGTGGCCCAAACTAAAAAAGGGGGCTCAAGGAGGGTGGGTTCTTGTTAGTAAGAATTATCCAGTTGTTCAAATATACAATTAAAAGAGAATATAGCACACTCTGTAATAACTGACTTTATTGTAGATATTTTGATAAGAGTGGGCTCTCCCTCACTCTCTGAGCCTGCTTTTCATCTTCAATAGAAGTAGGGGAGAGTGGGGTAAGTTGAGCCAGTGGCAACTTCATCTTGGCAACTGTACACTTTTACTGTCATGTATTTTGGCACCACACGTCATTTCTGCCAGACTGTGAAAAGGAGAAACACACTGGGGGAATGGAAGGCTGTAGCCAGGGTTTGAAAATGATTGTGGTATGGGTGGGATTTGTGCTATAATAACCCTATCATTATATACACTATACACTGTGAAAGCGACCGACAGTAGATGTTTGTGATGTTTTCTCAGTTTTGGAGAAATTAGCATTGTTAAATTATGTCATATTACTTTAGGGTTAGGGGTATATTATTTTTATCAGTTTATCATTCACTGTTATAGTTTTCATTAATAATCATTGCTATATAGATAATAATCTTGTATAGTGCCCTTATGAATGATGTCAGCACGACTTTGTGAAAATGTACAGTAACTACAATATGAAATAACAAAGATTCAACATACAGTACTTGTTCAGATACATACAGATTTCTACACTAGTGTTATATGCTACTTTATTTTTAAAATGTAACTTTCTTTTACGTTTCTGACAGATAATGAAGTGTGTTTTATTTATTGATTGATTTATTGGTTCATTGATTTATTGATTTATTTTTGGGTTGGCCTCACCGAAAAGTATGTTGTATCTTGTCAATAACATGTTTGTGGGCTTTTTTGATTTCTAGCAGTTTAAGTTCTGGCAGTGTTGCCAGATATTGCTATGAAAACAAATAAAAATGAATGAATACAAATATATTTCCACCTATAGTCACTAATGGCCAACAAACCATCTGTTTAGTCAGTTTTTAGGAAGGCTACAACTTGTGCTGTAGTTGAACAACTTGGTGTTCAACGTATTGTTCAAGAAATGCTAACAATTAAATATCGAAATTTATTGAAACTTCATTTAGTTGGTTTTATGTTAAAGTTTTTAAGTTTTAACCATTTTTTTTGTTTATCAACTTTAAGAAAATTAATATGACTGTCTGTGAAAGAAAATCATTCAAATCATTTTTAAAATAGTATTTATTTACATGAGTTTGAATCAGATTTGATCAGATGGTCATTTCACACCCAGATGGAGCATCTTACCCACTGACTCGCCTCGGGTCAACTTACCCCGAACCCAGGGCAAACTGAGCCATGAGAACACTTTTTTTCATTTTTTTATTTAATTTTTATTTTTTTATAAGAAGCCATATTTTTAGAGTCCTTTGTCATAGATATATTCTGATCATTTAAAATTATAGGAATACTTTCTTTCGGATAGGACAGATAATTTAATTGTACTTCTGCATCTTTTTTCCCTTATCTTGAGGACCACAATAGTAAAAAGTGGCTAATCATACTTTCCCCTTATGCAGTATGGTGGCCATATGCGGCATTCATACGTGACAAGTCACCGCCAGGATTTTCATATTTCCTAAAATATCCAGATTCTGGCTGTTTGCACTGTCCAGGTCGATCGTTGTGTGACATTCGTGACAGACGAGAAGACGGCTCCTTGTGCTTTCAAATCGCTCTCGCATGTTTGTTCGTTCGTTCGATTTGAAACGTCGCTGCGCTCTTTGGTGCCCCTTTTGATCATTGCTCAGCGATGGTTCAAGTCAACCGAATGAACAAACACGCAAGCATATTTGCATCGCTTTGATCGTTCCCTGTAGAACTCACCTTCTCACATGCAGAACCTACGTTTGGTCAATTATATACAATGAACATTTGTTGGCTTTTTTTCTTAAAGATTGTCATATTTAAAACTCATGAACGCATGTTTCTGCTTATAACACAGAACAGCACAAAACATAATGGGTTAGTCCAAAAATGCACGTTAAAAACAAATGAAAATTTATCAGAAACTTTTTTGTTTTATCAAATGTCCTTATGTAACCCCAATTGACCACCACACCTCGTTCTCGTTCCGAGAGAACACATGGGAGGCGGACGCACTGACAAGGAAGCTAAATGACTGCAGTGACTAGCGTCTAGGTGTCTCTTGAGATCAGGGGAGTGAGGTTTTACCTGCACAGCTCTTACTCGCTGCCACCATTACACTCATCCACCTAAACCTAACTCCCATCCGGGTCACGGCACCAATGTAATGCCTCTCTCCCTCATTCCAAACTTGAACGGAATCCATTGAAGAACTGACTTGAATCAAGTTTTTTTATTATATTATATTTATATATTGTGATATGGGATTAATAATAGCTTGCATCTCTGAGGGGACAAGACTGTAGTACAGTTATTGTATTATTTGTTTTGATAAGTCTTATTCTTTTATTATGGTTTAAAATTATTTGAAACTATATTTAGGTTTTTTACTGCACTTAGACACGTTTTTTTTTTTTTTTTTTTTGACTGAACACTGATCTCGTCCCCTAGTGACTAAACATGAAAACATATTTTCTGCAATGGCATTTTTTTTATTGTTTAGAGACCTATTCACTTTTATTTAAAAACCAGTTTTATAAACGACAAGTGCTGGTATAGCCTAGCCTACTCATATAGTTATAAGCTAAATGTTTTTTAATCGTCTATATAGGAACTTGAATTTTAAATTGACTAAATTCAAATTTGCAAACGTTGGCTGTTTATTGAGAAATGACTCAAAAACTGTAAACTTTATTATTATTATTATTATTTTCTGTGTCAGTTTGTGCAGGTTACATAATTAGGCTACTCCAGGGATGGTGACCAGTGAGGCCCTGTCCACACGGACACAGGTATTTTTATAACCGTGACTTTTTTTACGCGGTTCGGCCGTTCATCCACACGGAAACGCAGTTTCAGGCCACCGAAACCGAACATTTTTGAAAACTACAGCCAGGGTGAGCATTTTCAGAAACGCCGGTTGCAGTGTTGTCGTGTGGACAGTATAACCGGGGTTTTTGCCTTGCGACGTCAGAGTGTGCGCCGTTATCCGCTGTGTTTGACGTAAGATTGTGCGCCGCTGACTGCTTCTGATTGGCCAAGGTGACTTTACAATTTGGGTTATATCGCCGCCTGCAGGTGTGGCATGCTCTTGACAGCGCTTGATAGCGTGTTTTTGCGTTTTCATGTGAACGGGATTATTTTTTTTAAACGCAGGAGGAAAAACTCCGGTTATAAAAATACCCGTGTCCGTGTGGACTAGGCCTGAGTGTGTTTTGCTGTGTGTTTTGTTGAGAAGATGAAAGCTCGAGTGTGCTACTCGTTGATCGCTGTCTTGTTGTGTCTCTCTGTGTGCTTGAGCACAAAAGACGTCAAAAAATATGCCACATATGAGGTGAGTTCTTTTAACTTCATAAAAATGTGTATGTTGGTGTAGTTTAAATAAGTTTACATCTTAAATCATATGTTGTAATGTTAATATTTTTTTCCATTGTAAAGATCAATTTTGTTTACAGAAAATCCAAATGTTTTGTACCTTATCCATTTAACAACTCCATTCAATTTAGCATGCAAGCTATTTATAATGAAGTCATTAATGAAGTACTACCTTACAAGCCCCTTGGTCAAATAGTCTGATTGCATGCAGGTTTTTTTTTTTTTTTTTTTTTTGTGCATGAAACTGCTGTGCTTTAGCCTAGAAATCTAGACGCACCCTAGCGGCAGCAAAATGTATTTCGCAGCCTAGAGTACAGTCTAGCAGCTCTCAATACACCTTCTAGCAGCAAAACCCCAGATTGGGTCAGGCCAATCACGTCGTGTATAGAGCAGGCGGGGCGGGCTTAACATATGACGACAGAGTTGCGACGGCTGCCGCTTGAAAACAAAGAATGGTGGCTGCAGCTGTCGAACAACGATCTTTTGAATCGGCTTTGGCCGCGACTCTGGAGGACTTGGAGTTAAGTTTCTCTTTAAGAAAAGAGCGAAGAATGGCACTTTTAGAAAAGTCATTTTTAAAAAAGGAAGATGTGTTTGGAGTTTCTTCGTTGCTCTGATTGGTTGTAGCGCTATACTATTGCGTCCAGAGCCATAGAGAGAGAGTTGCGACAACGGAAGTTCGAAATGTTTGGTTGTCACGTGATCCATGTAGACTTCAGATAGTTCCAGGAAGTGCGTTGGCGGCCATTCAAACTGATAGTAGAGTGACAAAACTGCGATTTCTGGTAATAAGGAGTCAATAAATGCATTTATTTTATATATTTATACAACACACCGACATATGTATGTAGCATGAATATGTAGTTATAGCGATGTTGTTTTTTAAATATCAAATCAGGTCATTTTTGAGGATTAGTGTTCAATTAACTTACCGTTATTTTAAACTTATTTCAGGCTAACGTTAAGTTGTATAAACACTGGTTGCATTTGCCTTTTTACGTTACATATTGTTGTTTTTTTCACTGATCTCATGTTAACTGATGTCATATTGATGACTTTCGTATAGTACAGAGACAGATGGTGACAGATGATTTTCAGCTTGCACTGCACTATACTGTTAGCAGCAGTAATTAGCATTTTATGTAAATGTAAAATGAAGCTTATTGTTTACAATTCTTACAATTACATATATTAATATAATTATGTACTTATTCATATACACAATATATTCAGGCATACTCGTATACAAACATGTACACTGCCATTCAAAAGTAATGATGCTGAAAATTCAGCTTGGCATCACATGAGTACATTACATTTTAAAATAGAAAAGTTATTTTAAATTGTAATTATATATTACAAGATTACGTTTTCTTTGTATTTTTATTGAAATAAATGCAATTAACTATTTACAGCAATTCATGAATACATTTTTAATAAATTTAATAGCATTCGAAGCATTTTGTATGTGTCCTTTCTTTCATGTTGTCCTTGCATAGTTTCCACCATGGTTTGCTGTGCTGCATGGGGTGCTCCACTCGGTCAGAGGAAGGTGTGCAAATGTATGGCTTCCCCGCTGACATGGAGAGGAGAAAATAATGGTTGGCTCAAATCAGCAGCAGCAATCTAAATATAAATAAAAATTACAACAACAAAAAATTATGTAATTATACTTAAATTTATTTAAACCCAGGGAGCTGAGACATTGCAGGGAGTATCAGTGTTACCTATAACTGCATTTAATATGTGGGTAGACAAAAAAAAAAAACATTTTGTGGAAACTAAACTCAAGTCAATCTGCAGGCACATTTTGAGGAAAACCAATTTGTCATGACCAAAAAAATAAACAGTAGGCTGAGACCAGGTGCTATTCCGACAACCTTTTGTGGTCAAAAAGAGGAGTGCCCCTGCTCCACGATGCACCCCTAGACCTGTAAACATACAGCAAATCGCTGCTGATTACAGCTATATTATTTCAGGTGATACATATACAAGTACAACCTCATACTAGTTGAAGTAATATTTCTAATTTTGAAGTGATGTGATATTTTCAATATTTGAAATTAGCAATTCCATGTATTCTGCCTCTATCAGTTTCAAAGGTTGTGGAAAAAATGAATGAGGACACTTAGACAAGGGAAAGTGACAGTGAAGAAATAGAGGACATGGCTAGAGAGGAGAGACAGGGACAGCTGACACTACTCAGTCAGCCAGCAGCAAGTCAATCAGCATTCCAGTGAACCATCAGCCAGTTACCTGGGTCTATTTAAAAAATTAAAGAGACAAGAAAAAAAAAATCTAACAATGCAAAGGCAGCACTAAGAAAAATAAAGAATGAAAATGCAGCTTTAAAAAAAAACTCCTGACCTGCATCCTCACTGATGCTCCATCACAGAACAGTCCAGTGGCACACTAATCCTCCACCTACCAGCACCCACAGAATGTTACATTATGTTACTTTTATACACTAACAAGTTTAAGTATATAATACAGTAGTATTATAATATAGATAGGTTATATAATATAGACAGGTAATAGTCAATGAATCACAATGACTAAAAACACTCCACCCATGTTTTTGCAAACTCAATTCACTCTAAATTTATATCAATAGGGTGCATTTTATTATTAACGAATTTAATTATTTAATACATGTAAATAAGGAACAAACTTTAAAACCTCATTTTACCACTTCCAGTTACCGCTGTCACACGCGGTCAAACGTTAATATTGAACTAATAGGCAGTGTTGGGAAGGTTACTTTGGAAATGTAATAGGTTACAGATTAAAAGTTACCCTATTTAAAATGTAATAGTATTGTAACTTTTTTAATTACTTTAATAAAGTAATGTAACTAATTACTTTTGAGTACATTTTGATTACTTTTATAAACTTCTAATGAATGTTAATTTGCAACTGTTAATCATCTTCAACCATTTTACATCATGCAGGTTTAGAGCTCAATACTATCAGACTTTCACCATCCTTCATCACCTGAATTAAGATGATCACATTTGAACACATCCACCACACAATCAGACTTTAGTACTGCCTTTTACTTAGAGATTGATCTGAAGGTCAAAGCAGATTTAAAATCAAAAGAAATAGTTTATATATACTGTTTTTGAAACCAAATCTTTGCATAACTACAGGCATCTAACTGCATCTAACAATGGTTTGGGGAAAAAGTTAATAAAAAAATAAAAGCATATACATCAACTCAAATAAGGTTATCTAATAAGCATGTGTCCTATTTTGTGTACTAAACTCCTGAAACATTGGTGTCTTTTTGAAACACTGCTGTCTCTTTGTATATGATATGATGATAGTTTCTCAAAATAAGTAAAAAATGCTCATGAGCAGGGCCGGCCCTGACCAATTTGCTGCCCTAGGCAAGATTTTACCTGGTGCCCCATGCATCACAGCCCATTTCACCCTGTCATTGTGTTCATGATTTAGCATATATATATATATATATATATATATATATATATATATATATATATATATATATATATATATATATATATATATATATATATATATATATATATATATATATATATATATATATATATATATATATATATATATACACACACACACACACACACACACACACACACATTACAGCAGAACTGTTTCCAACACTCGTAATAAATCATCATATTAGAATGATTTCTAAAGGATCATGTGATAGACTGGATGTCACATGTGACACTGAAGAATGGAGTAATGATGCTGAAAATTCAGCTTTGCATCACAGAAATAAATGATAATTTAAAGTATAATAAATTGAAAACAAATTATTTTAAATTGTAATAATATGTCACAATATTACATTTTTTTCTGTATTTTTGATCAAATAAATGCAGGCTTGATGAGCAGAAGAAACTTCTTTCAAAAACATTAAAAATAGTAATGTTTCCAAACTTTTGGCCTGTACTGTATCCCCCCAAAACTGCACAACTGTAGAGTAAAACATTAATAAAAAAGTGATAATAAAAAATGCGTCTTAAAACTTACATGATTGTACAAAATCACAGTCTAGGGACTCAAAACAACTGCTAACATTAAGTTTAAGGCAAAAATAACTGCCATAAAATTCTTACTCCTATGCAATAAATTGTTCATTCACTACATCAATTTTCCTCAGTCTTTATCCTCTTCTCTTTGGCACTGTATCTATGCGCATTTATAATGTGTCATGTAAATTCGGCCTTCCGTCACAATCAGGAAACTTTCACCGTGTCTAGAACTGGCGCGAGCTGCCAGGCCCGTTTCTACGAGCTGTGTGTTAACAAAAGCAGTGCTGTCTACATTGGATGTGGCGTCGGGCACGCTACACCATAGACATGTATAGAAAGGCTTTTCTATACATGTCTATGCGCTACACAACAAATTACCAACAACTGATCGTGCGCGCGCTCTGTTTCTGACGCACTTCAAGCACTCGATGGGTGGGGGAAGATTGAAGAGCCGGACAATTTTTTTTTTTTTTGCTTTATTTGGTAGTATTTCGAATTGATGGTTTTTAAATAGTAGCCTATTATAAAAAAAAATATGTAAAAAAAAAAAAAAAAGAAATTCACTCGTTCACTCATTCTGGCGCCCCTATGAATGAGTGGCGCCCTTAGCATTTGCCTATACCGCCTATGCCGCGGGCCGGCCCTGCTCATGAAGTGATTTCCATGAGGGGCGGACTGGGAAAAAAATAGGCTGGGAAATCTCACACTCGTACACCCACAACCCATTCTGAAACATGGACAACCCTATTTTTTTTTGGACGTGACATGAAAAAATGTGAATCCTTAGGTTGGGGAACTTGCAACGTAATTAAGAGTTCTCTCCTGAACAGCACCTTCACTTCCATTATCCATCCATCTCTCTCATGACTTTAATACTGAAGATTTTTATTTGACTTTTACCATGTTTTGTAAGTGCAATCTAGTTTTTTGGCAAATGAATTACCACTTGAATTTATTTTTACTTCAAATTCCATAGTTAAACCACGGTTAGTGCCATACCATAGGCTACATTAATTTTCCTAAGGGTTGTGTTTTTGTATGCACTAGCTCCCCCTAAACCTATGATAAAATATGATGATTTGTCTGCTAACTTACTACTGTAACATTACAAAAGATAATAATGACGTCGTTTATACAGTATTTTGAGTGATTGCGAGCAATGTGCTGCTGCTGCTTGACTAAGTAAACAAAGACAAAACTACATTAGCATATTTACAGATGAAACTGACCTGCACCTGAAACCCTGAATAGAAGTGTCGCTTCTCTACTCCAGCTGTGCGCTTACACAGTTCACTCCGGTCTCTCTCTCTCGCATTGATTACTGATCCAAACCGTTCGGCGGAGGCGCAGAGAGCGCGCGAGCCCAACCATTGCCAGTCACGACTAACTGATTCATGATTTATTAGAGATTTAATTATCGAATGGCGGATTTGGAAATAATCGCTTTAGTATATTCGGCCTGCAATTATACAATAACAATATTAAAGTAGAAGGCCAAATCGTCTGCCAGGCCACCGGGAATAGTCCCGGTTCTCCCGATGTCCAGTCAGCGCCTGATTTCCACAGACACGCAGAACGTGCAGGATTCATATTCATTCTTTTTGCGGCTTAATATTCTCAGACATCAGTCCATATCGGGTTTTGATTCAAGTGTACTGACCTACTTTTGATTTATTCGTCCAAAATGTGGCATATTGCGTCCGCGTTATAGGCTGAATTCCATTTTTATGACTGGATTCTACGAATGTGTTTTCCGCGTCTCGGAGATTATGGGCCATATGTCTTAGTGCAATTTGGGAAAGAAATAAGCTGTATGTGGATGTGTGTAAATATTCAAATGTAATCCTCTTTGTAATCGCTACAATTTTCATAAGTAACTGTAATTTAATTACTCATTTTTTCTTAGTAACTGTAACTGATTACTGTTACATTTATTTTGTAATTAAATTACGTAACGCTGTTACATGTAACTAGTTACTCCCCAACACTGCTAATAGGCTATGTAACGTTAGCCAACTTTCCCCACCCAGAAAAAGTTTATAGACTCCTTTTCTCTAATTCCAAACACGATGGATGAAACTGAATTAAGAGAACAGATTTTACAATTAATAGGGTGTTCGTTACTAACTTTATTCAGCTAATGTTACAATCCTAGCCTAATCTGTTAGTTATCTGATAACATCCCTTAAATCTACTCATTTAATGAGTTATAATCTACAAGAATGTTTTAACTTACTGTTTATTGTTATTAAGATGTACTAATAATTTACAATCGTATTATTTAAACGTCTTACCTTTTAAAAGTGCGTCGCAAACGGTTTGTTCTGCTGCATCTCTACGGCACGGCATCGGTTTGCTGCTACTTCCGGGAACTATTGAGGGGCTCCACGAGCCGCCATTGCTGTAAAAAAAGCGTTCCATTGGAGTCAATGGAGTTGTCGCAACTCTCTCTCTATATGGCTCTGATTGCGTGCAGAGGGATTTTGAGAGACAGCCGTTTATCCCGCCCCTCGGAGTAAGCCTCGTCTATGGAGAGTTTCCAGACTAAACATCTTGATGTAAGTCTGGCTGGCCAGGCTAGCTGTGCTTGTGATGGTACACTAAAAAAGGGTGCCAAGTATCACAAAGTGTTACATTGGCTTGTAATCTGTGAGCCAATTTAAGTGCCATTTAGCACCTTTCTTTTAAATGCACTATACAGCACCTTCAATACCTCCATCTTCATTTTACTTGTACAATGACTGAATCACAGTGGAGAAGTTAATATTGCTGGCTACTGCATTTTTATATATATCTATTCAGTATTCTTCGAAATGAGAGGGCCTACTAGTAATGTTTAATGGTCTTTTTGATTACTTTTTTTTTTTTTTTAAATCAGCAAAGCCAGGAGTGTGTCCTGATGACAAAGACATGATAGGAGCGTGTTTCGAAGTGTTTTGGTGATCGTGAATGTCCAGACAATGAGAGATGCTGCAGCAATGGATGTGGACATCAGTGTATGCCTCCATATACAGGTATTAATATTATATTAATGTGTGGGTCTTTGTTTGTTTTGCATCTATAATCCGGGGTTTATGCCTCCTTCCTCATAATTTAAACTGAATCTGACGTCTCTCAGTATCTGAACTGTCTTGCTGTGTCCCACCCCGTTCTCCTCCGATTTAAGATGCGTTACTCCACTCTCATATGTTTGCTATGAATTTACTACAAGGGCAGAAGCTGTTTTTAATCACTTGTGCTTTACTGAGATCATAAAGTCTTGTGTGGGGGCCCTGGAATATTTCCTAAAAGTTGGGCCTTGGCGACAAAAAGGTTGAACCAGGTTTTGTTCAAATGCACTCTATTTTAAAGTCTTTTATTTACCATTTCCCCAACTAAACCAAGAGAACCTTTCAGGAACTATACATGGGTTTAATGGGGTCTTTGGGGTGGTTAAGGTGCTATAGCAGCACTGCCATAAAGAACCACTGAAGAACCATACTGTGCTTAACCGGTTCTTTTATACAGCCGTGCTATATAGAACCTCAACCACCCCAAAGAAGCGCTGAATAACCTTTAGTGTTTGTTATATTTCTTAAATTATATTAAGATATTAACCAGTGTCCTTTATTTTATATTATATTAGAAGTGTTCTGGTGACAGTAGCTGTCCAAACAATCAGAAATGCTGCAGCAATGGATGTGGACATCAGTGTATGGCTCCATATAGAGGCATTTATACATTAATGTGCGGTTCTCGTGGCCTAGTGGTTGGGGTTTGACTCCTAACACTAAGGATGTGGGTTCCAGTTTTAGGCTGGCAATACCACGACTTGGGTCTCCTTGAGCAAGGCACTGAACCCCCATCTGCTCCCCAGACACCGCAGCATAAATGGCTGCCCACTGTTCTGTGTGTGTGTGCACTTTGGATGGGTTAAATGAAGAGCACGAATTCTGAGTCTGGGTCACAAATCTAACACTGGACTTGTCTGTTACTCGTATAATGTCCTTTTTATAATGCGAGCAATCCAGAGAACTTCCCAGTCAGAAGGGCTGATTCAGCTCTATAGCACGAAGCTTATTCTCCGTCTATTAAACTGCATAGGCTCTGCAACTGTGCAGGTTGTGCACTATTCCATTATGGGCAGTGCCAATTCTGTACGGTCAAAACACGAAACATGGAGAATCTGGGTTTTTGTTTTTTTTTCCCAAAGTGCAGTGAGGAGTTTAGTAGCCTAATGAGTTGTGTATGTAACAGTAAAGCCAGGCGTGTGTCCAAAAAAACTCGCAGAATAAAAGGTGTTTGCGCTGAGTTGGGTTCTCATGATGGTGATTGTCCGAATGATGAGAAAATGCTACAGCAATGGATGTGGACATCGGTGTACGGCTCTACCTAAAGGTCTGCTATACTGATGCATTGGTCAGATTTTTTTTTTTCCCATTGCAGTTCTTCTGTGATCTGGTTTCCTTGTGTTTGTGTAACAGAAAAGCCAGGAGTATGTCCAATGACTTTGGCTGGAGTAAAAGGACCGTGTGAAGAGTTGTGTGTCAGTGACTTTGACTGTCCGGAAAAAAGAGAAGTGCTGCAGCTCTGTATTTGGAGGACGTATATGTACACCTGCATCTTAAGGTATTTGTTCTGTTGATTCTTGGGTCCCCAACACGCACACAGACACATTTTAATTTTTGAAGTGTCAAAGTAATTGAATTTGGACATTTTAATTGCATGGCTTTTAAACTAGATTTTGTAATACTTGGAATACATCTATCTCTAAAAGTTATGTTTGTGTTGCATGCATGGAGTTTTCTGTAGTGGGTTTGAATGCCTCTAAATGAACAGACTAATTCTGTGCTGTGAAGTCGGTCTCAAACCAAATGTGTGCTGAACTCTTCCATGATTAATGTCCTTCCAGACAGAAGTGTCCCAGCCACCTGTGGACATGCATGCAGAGAACATGCTAGTTTAACCACTGGGGGAAAAAGCCCTTTATTGCCCCCCAATGTTGTACTTAAGGTACTTTTTTGTTTTTTGTCTTCCTCAAATAAATCTGTTTAAAGGTCTATGTGTGCATTTGTGTGTTACTGCAAATAAGATTTCTTGGTCTGTGTACATAAACTGTACCTCAGCATTGGGAGTTTGACTTCCAGATCCCAGAATCCACTGAATTGACATTGAAGACTAATGCCACATTTACACATAGCCGGGTATTTAGAGAAATGAATACCCCCCCCCCCCCCTCCGTTTTCAAAAATAACATCGTGCACACAACATCGTTTTCAAAAAAGTTGTCGTTTACATCAACCCGCATAAATACGCCGTCGAGCGCCATCATAACTATGCCAAACCTATGGGTGGCAGTGTAGGGAGAAGGATAAAGCCATGCAAGCCAATCAGAATCCTCTTTATAGAGCGCAGAAAGTCATAACAGGAAACTCCTAATATGGGCAACAGCGTCAAGCTAACGCTGTATGAAAACAGTTGTTTTGACAAGAACTGAAACTTTATATAGGAAAAAGCGTTAAAATGAGTACCACCTTAACAGCATCCATAATCAAACAGTAACGTTACCCAAACAAACTCTAAAACATAGGGCGCTCGCATGACGTTAAGCATTTTCTGGCGCATAATGTGACGTTTGAGTTGACACGGCAACACATAACCGGCGTTTTCAGAAATCTCCACTTTGGCCGGAGTTTTTAGAAATAATCGTTTTCAGGGATTAAAAACTGCGTTTTCGTGTAAATGACAGGCCAAAACGCAGGGAAATATCTGCGTTTTCCCATCGTGTAAACGGGGCCTAAGTTGGATGATAATTGAACATCAAAACTAAATGCATCTTTAATGTTTCTCAGATTTTCTGGATCTAGTCTTAAAAAGCTATTTTGGGATAATGTACTTAAAAAGTACTGTATTTGAGGTAATGTGAATTCTGTTAAGTTCAGTCTCAATATCAGTTGCTTAATTTGTACAGTGTAAAGACCCATTTACAAGAGACAAAAATCTTTCAGCTGCTCTCAGTGTGGAAAGAGTTTCTTAAATAAAGGGGTTACGTATCACAAACTCATTCTGGAGAGAAACCGTACACATGTGACGAATGTGGGAGGAGTTTTATACAAGCAGAAGCTCTTAAATTACACCAGAAAACACACAGCGGTGAGAAAGATCATGTGTGCTTTGATTGTGGGAAGGCGTTTGCTACTCTTGTTGTACTGAAACTGCATCAGAGAATCCATACTGGAGAAAAACCTTACAAGTGTTCACACTGTGAAAAGAGATTTACTCATTCAGGAAAATTAAAAGCACATGAGGATCCACACTGGAGAAAAACAGAACGTATGCGATCAATGTGGGAGGAGTTTTACACAAGCGTACGGTCTTAAAGTACATCAGCAGTCTCATTCAGAAAAAAGAGGATATAAATGTGATCAGTGCGGTAAAATATTTGCTAGGGCATCATACTTGAAGAAGCACCTAAAAATGCATTCAGAGGAGAAGCCTCTGTTGCCCCACACAGTCAGAAAGTTTATATTGTTCATTGGCTTCTCATTAAATTACTTCAAATAAGCCCCATTAGTTCATGTTCCCACTATACGTGATCTCCATGACTAGAAATTGCTATTAATGACTTGCTTTTAATAATGGATGCATTTAACATTTAATTATACAGCATCTTTGCTGAGGATGCTTTCATGGTCTAAAAAATAATGTATAAGTAATGTATTAAAGTATATAGTAATGTGTAAGTTCCATGTAATGAAATAATATTTCCTTCCTTTCTGTCTTGCAGGATTGTTTGCAGATAATGCTGTTCTTCTTTTTCAGGTCTACAATATCGAGCTCAACAGCTCTTTTAAGAGCCAACCCTCACAAACCTTTCTAAAAACTAAAAGAGCTTTTACTGAGTCTCAGTGAATCTTGCCATGATCAGCTCTTCCCAGGTACATTTGTTTAAAATATGTTTGAATCCACATTTACTCATCAAATGCTCTGGTCTGAATCTTACTTTTAACCTAATTATGTTTAATGAACAATATTAATTGCACACAGAGTAAGTAGAGTTTATCTTGTTTCACAGAAGAGAAGGAAGACCAAGGAAATGATTTGCTCAGGATGAGGAATGAAGACAGCCATCTTGTGCTCAAACAAAAGAAGTCCTCTGGTATGTGTGTGTTGAAGCAATGCTGTGTTATGTGTTACAGCACTTTATGATGATCTCTCACAGGACAGGTCATGTCAGCCGTGATTATTCTTTCCAATGTTTTTATTTTTATTTTATTTTTTATTTGATACAGCTATTATAATTATAGCATGTTTGCAAAGTGTGACTGGAACATTTCTAATCTTAAGTTTTTTAAAAAACACCCTGTTTTTCTTAAAAGCATAGAAGTGTCATAAAAGTGGTTTAATTGATATAAACACCAATTGACATTATCTCATTGTTTTGTAAATGTTGTGTTATAAATTGTGAATTGATAGTTGATTGGTTTGAAGCAAGGCCTTACACTCCACAGACTAAAACACATTTGTGAGAGAAGTCAGGAACTTTGGAGAAAGATTCTAAAGGAAAAAGACACATTTACTGCAACATTAGATCAGTTCTCTGAGTCTCTGAGAACTAAACATGCTAATGGAGTCTCATGAGCAAGACCTTTGCCTCTGTAATTTTTTCTTAATTCTTGCAGAATGAAATTGTTTATTGCAGTATTTTAACAATTTTACTTTGTACAGATGATCTCATCAGCCAAATGAGGGGTTTTGACCAAGTGATGCTCTTGAAAGGAGTGAAAGAAGAGGATGTGGTAAATTGTCTTCAGAGAAAAAGCTTCTCTAAAGGTCTTAAAGCAGCTTGAAGAATGGTAAGTGTACAGTACTACAAGGGTCATAGTTGCTCACCCTGCTACAATCACACAGAACATAAGCTGAGCTCTCTGTCCATTAAACAACTTCATCTGGATTGTTTGTTTCACTTTGACCAGGTCTGGGATGTTAGGACTGAGAGATCCTCTGACTGAGAACAAGCTACACCACATCAGTGCTGGATATCAACCACAAACTGTTTCCAGACACGAGAGAAGAAGATCATGATGGGGAGATGAAACCAGTTTAGATGTGATGATAAGGAATCATTATTTTCTGAAACAGTATCACATGTCTTATATGTATCACATGATCTGTATCACAGTTGACTGAATGGGACTGTGTGACTTTTAAGGACATCACTCATCTGTGTGAACTGATTAATATGAGGTTAATGTATTTTTGATGATGATTATTTTCCTTGAATCTTATCTGTCTTGATGCTACTTTATCAACTTTATAGTCTATGCTTCAATAAAGTGAATATGGTGAATATTGTGTTCTGAAGATTCTTGGTAAACACGTAATTTTACTAGGTAGGCTCATATGTGTTTATTTTAGTCTTGAAAAAATACATATTAATTATCGGGATTATTTTTTACTTAAGACATAAAAATATTTGATCAGATTAATGACATCTGGGACATCAATACACCAGAAAGTTATTGTTTATATTTAGTAACAAATGCCAATTGTTTTGTGAGAGAAAGGGAGTTACGAGATTAATTATTTTACATTACAAGATGGTGCCATGGGCTTTATTGTTACAAACACTTGAGGGATAACTGAGAATGTAGCAGGAATGATCAATGTGGATCTTGAACTGTATTCAAACCAAGAGCATGCACATTACTGATGTCCAGCACGTGAGGAGCAAGACAAGGGGGTGAGGAGGACATTTTTACACTGATTTTTGCTAATTAGTTTATTTATATATATATATATATATATATATATATATATATATATATATATATATATATATATATATATATATATAATGAATGAATTTGTCCTTGTGTAATAGTGAAGTATCACAATGTGTATACATTGTCCTTGATTACTGCTTAACAGTGGGGAATAGATAATGGCATGTTGTTGCAGGTTCATCCATTATATTTATTGCTGTTTACTTCAAAAATCTATTATTTTTAATATTAAATCATTTCTTTATAATTTTGTCCATGTTTCATCAGATGGCCTCACAATGTCCTGTCAAAAGCTTTCCTAGTCATGATGTAAAAAAGTTGGTCTGTGAAAACTGTCAGATATAAATGTGACTCAGCTCAGTTTGTTGTCCATGATGAGGAGAATACATATATGTTGGTTTTACTGCCCTTCTACCCCCAGGGGCCCAGTAGCACCCCCCGAAAGAGCCAAAAACTGTACATTTCAAATGGCTGTAAATCAGAGTCCAATTAACGAATCAAAGCGTAAATCAGCAGGATTACTACTTATGCTATGCTGATAAAATAATGCTGGGCACAGTTTTCAGAAATAAATGGAAAGGTGGCATAAAGGCATTTTAAATATTGCTCACTCTAAAATATAAAATTTCATCATGCCTCTCAAATATATCATAGTGGTTTACACAATGAACATATTAATATGTCCAGTTTACCATTAAATATATTATTTATTTCATTTCGTTAATAAAACGTTTTAAACTACATTACCCATAAGCCTCCGTCATTCTATCTATGGAAAAGGAAAACTAGGCGCTGTTTTTTGTAGTTCGTTGAAGTTATTCTTAGGGTTAGGGTTACGATCTCAGATTTTTCTCAACATAGAAACACTTCATTGTTGACTTAATATATTTACTAATGTGATAATAGCAGCAAAACATACTTTTGTAACATGGTGCGCTGTTTAATATGGGTTAAAAAATAGTCCAACCACAGACAGTCCTGCGGTGACAAGGGACATTCACAGCCAATGACATCAAAGCTGAGGAGTGTCATCACACCTCCTTAACCATTTATGGTCATTCATGAGCGCTGTATTCCATTTTTCGGTTAAAGGGATAGATTGGTTAACAATAAATTAAATTTGCCACCTATTAGATAGTGTTTTATTAACGTCTACACTTTCTTCCAACAATAATGCAAATACAGAAATTATTGTTACTCAGCTTGACAAAAATTAGGCAATATTGATGTGCACATGTGTATATACAACTACACATGTGATGTGAACTGCACAGTCACAGTTGTATCTTATCTAACCAATAGATTCATTTCATTCAATTTAAAAGATACATTTTTTTCCTGACCAAAGACAAGTGCATTTACTAATAAAAAGTAAAGAGTGAAATTAAGTTATTAAATTATTCACATTTGTTTCTGTGATTTGCCTTGCTTTACCAATTGATCTCTAGGAATAAAAACTGAAATAAAGCATAATGAATATACATAATTTTGTAAGAATTTTCCAGTATTTATTGATATGTCAAACTCATTTAAAGACAAAGTGCGCATATTACTGCACTTTCACCAAGCTCGTTTTTGAAGAATAAAACTATGAAGAATAAAAAGGCAGGTATGTTGTAAACATTAACAATTTTCAGTATGCAAATACTTTTATTAAAAAACAAAACAGTACAAATACGGTACATGTCTTTCAGAGAACACCGTAAAAAGATACATTTTCTTTAACAATTCTATTGACCAAAAAGTGATACAACACAATGTAAATGTTTCCAACTCAGAAAATAACACCATGAAAACATGCATGTCAAGTGTGCAATATCATCTATAAAACTCAATCAGCACAGCATCAAATAAACACTGATTGTCCGAACAATGGAAGAAAGATAAAGTGTTCAGGAAAACAAACACCTGCTACATAAAAATGCAGAAATATAACTTTAAGAATAACATCATTCACTTCATGACTGGAACTAGGGGATGGCTGTGCATGAATATGTCCTTTACTAAAACTCCTGATGAGAACTGATGCTTTTTTTATGATAAAAGCACCAGAAGTAAAGTTTACTGTATGAAGCTTGAAAAAGAGAACACAATGCTTTATCAATATGATAAATACTATTTTTAACTATTGTTGTCATCACTGGTTATGTATACAGTACAGTATATGGGTTGCTGGAAGGTCACAATGTATTCATTATAAGCTTAATTAAAACAAAGTTACATCTGCAAAAATCAAACCACTGCAGAGTCTAAAGTCACTGATCCAGGAACCATTTCTGTGTGTGTGTGGGGGGGGGGGGGGATAAAGAGTTAAAGAGGTGAGTCCTTGTGCATGATGGAGAACTACAATGTTATCTGCAAGCAATCCTGTAAGACAGAAAGGAAATATTATTTCATTACATGCAACATTACTGTGTTTTTTTTTTTAGACCACGAAACCATCCTCTGCAAAGATGCTGTATAATTAAATGTTAAATGCATCCATTATTAAAAGCAAGTCATTAATAGCAATTTCTAGTCATGGAGATCACGTATAGTGGGAACATGAACTGATGGGGCTTATTTGAAGTAATTTAATGAGAAGCCAATGAACAATATAAACTTTCTGACTGTGTGGGGCTACTGATTTTCCAATATTGTGACAGTGTCAGATGAAATTGTCCAAGGGCTTGTACAATATCATACAAGTGTTAAATTGAATTACTGAATTATTAAGACTTTGATGTGCGACTGTATTTAGGGATCATTTTAAAGACTTTTCCCCTTTCCAAATACCCACACTTGAGGTCTTAGTCACTTGAGAGCATGTGTACGTGACCCCTGTCCCCGGTCTTAATAATGCCAAAGCACAGCGACCTTAACACACACTAAACCTCTCAATACTGCTCCGGAGCGCTACACAACGCTTAGTGTATCCCATCATGCATCATGTTTTGGAATAAATTTGGACTTTTTGCAGAGATCTCACAGGTGGTCACGCAAACCTGCAAAGTTGCAAAGTTGCAATGCAAAGTTGAAACGAACTTTGTCATGTTAAGATCGACACACACTTGTGATCTTCATGCTCACTTGGGCCAAATAAAGGAAATGTGCAAAGATGGCAAGTGTGGGTATTTGGACCGTACAACAGTTTAAGAAACAACAAATGCTGTGCAAATGATAACAGCAGGAATGTTTGATAAAAGGGACAAACTATCACAGACCAACCTGCCTCTGCAGCTTTCTGTCTTCTCCATTTCTGAAGGAATACCTCTCCACAAACACCACTGGGGTGACTGCTTCCTTTACGTCTTTTCAGCTAAAAAATAAATACAAGGGAAGAGAAAATTAAACAGAATTATATACAGAATGTTAATAGTGATCTGTGAGCAAAATATTTAAGATAAAACTAGTATGAATGAACTGCAAGATGGGAATTTTTTTTTTTGATTTACATTAAAAAAGGTATTACAAGCATGGTACAGTAAATGTGATTACTGTGAAATATGTCATGTAAAACCACATTAAAACACTACCATTACACTGGTACAACTATAGTTATTTTGGTGATTATTGTGCTATTACGAAACCATAGTAAAACTACAGTTACTGTGGTAAAAAAACATGGTAAATGTCTTGTTTACTGGGTTTTACCTACTATAGTAGGTGTCATGGTTACCATGATTTTACTACAAATACAACTTACATCTTTGAACCTGAAATGAATATAAAACGTAACCCAGGTCTATGGCACGTCACGCGACAGATAGAGTTTAATCACCCCAGTTAGCAGCTGTGTTCATTTAGTTAAACACAATGAAACTCAAAGACAGCCTCGGATGACCGATATAATACAGAGAGTAAACATAAGGCGCTCATTTGATTAATAAAGAAGACAGAATACATTTTATAACAGGCATTAAAAGAGCATATTTACTACTACTCACCATAGACTGTATAACTCACCCAACCTGCGGCTCTTGTAAACTGATGGCAAGTATCGCGATGTGTGCTGAATGAGACTTCTTGAACGTGATTTCATAGCGATAAACATCTCATGTCAGTGACGCTAGAGGCGCTTGACCACGTTTCAGTTTCCCTTTCATAGGTCACTTCGATGCTGCGGTGACGTCACCACGTATGGGAACACCTTCGGTGTGACGAATGTCTGAAGCCCTATACCATCCCGCCAATCCTATTGGCCAAATAGCGCGTGGCACCGCCCAGTCATGCGTAGGCATATATATACCTGGTGCCGCGCGCCATTTACCTCAGATTTCATTCCTTCAGTACGAAGCGAATCTTCTGTGCCCTATTGTCTCGCGTTCTCAGCGAATCATCACGAGCAGTATACTCCTCTCCGCGGACGCGATGAGTTTTAAGAAGTGCAAGGACCCGTGTACCAGGTACATCGTTCAGGGGGACACTCATGACAGGTGCGTAGTCTGCCTAGGCTTACACCACGCACAGGAGGCGCTTAGCGGCCTTTCTTCATGCCCCCATTGCGATGGCCTGCGACTCAGGGTCCTTCGCTCGAGGGTAGATGTATTCTCCGATGTCGCCGTGTCTAACCCCCGCCACACCACTTCTGCGACTGCCGAGGCACCGCACGAGGTGATAGCTTGGGGTGACACGTGTGACATGGAGCTCGAGGACAGTTCAGCGATGGAAAATTACTCTCCACATCGCTCGCTCTCCCCTACCCTAATACACAGGAAAACTTTTGAACCTGTCGTTTTCTCCTGTGAGGATTTACGGCCCACACCGGGGGCATGTAGTGCCATCTCCTTCGGTTGTGACCGTCATGATGACGACGTTCTTTCCACTGCGGCCTCGGGGTCTGAGGACTTCGCGGCCGACACGAGCCCTCTCCCTCCTAGTGGACAGGAGAGGCGTGTTTCCCCCTCCTACAGTGAGCTGTTGGATGTGGTTTCCCGTGCAGTGGTTACATTGGGGCTGGAATGGGAGGTTGAGAAGGCCGAGGCCCAACCTTCTTCGAAGCTGGACGACCGTTTTCTAACTAGTCGGACACCTGCGCAGCCCCGGAGGCCTTTACCCTTTTTCCCGGACCTCCACCAGGAGGTTTCGAGGTCCTGGAAACAGCCGTTTGCGGCGCGCATCACGAACGCTGCAGCCGCGGATTTCGCCACCATTTCGAGCATGGCGAGTCACGGCTATACAGCGATACCGCCGATAGAAGAGACTCTCGCCGAACATCTTGCGCCTAATTCGGCCGCGGCGTGGAAGTCCCGCCCCCTCCTCCCCTCGAAGGCGTGTCGAGTCACGTCTAGCTTAGTGGGAAAATCCTATATGGCCGCTGGTCAAGCGGCTGCTTCGCTTCATTCCATGGCGATCCTTCAGGCCTACCAAGCGGAGCTGTTAAAAGGATTGGACGAGGGGGACGGCATTACACCTGAGGCGGTCAAGGAACTACGGCGAGCTACTGATTTGGCGCTTCGTGCTACCAAACATACTGCTCGAGCAGTGGGCCGTTCCATGGCTGGATTAATTACGGTTGAGCGCCACCTCTGGCTTAATCTCACCGATATAAAGGAAAAAGATAAATCTTTCCTCATGGATGCCCCTGTGTCTAAGGACGGTTTATTTGGAGAGGCGGTCACTTCAGTGGTGGAGAAGTTCACAGCAGCGAAACAACAATCAGCCGCTTTCCGCCAGCTGATTCCCCGCAGACCCAGAGAGGTTGAACGCCGTCAGGCGCCCGCGCGTTCTCGCTCAACCTCCTCTCACCGCCAGCAAGTGCCCTCTCGGGAAGAGCCTTCACCTATGGCGCCCCCTCGCAAGGACTGGGGCCCTAGGGTTGTTCCACCGGCTCAACAACGCCAGCGAAAAAGATTGAACCTGAGTTCGACGGCCAAGGCCTCTCGCCCTCGGGCACATAACAGCAGCTCCTGATTTTTTCGCTGCCTGCCAGGGACTGTGCCCTCCGCTAGAGAGCGCTGTTGGACCGCTTTCGCGCATCCAACACTCTCATTGCAGTCCCCACGCTCAAACCCTGACTGTTTCGCCGCAAACAGCGCCTCGAACAGCATTGGAGCCAACTGTAACACCAATCGCTTCCTCAGACACTATGCACGATCCAGTTTTCAGAGCTCGAGGAGCGCTTCAAAGGGTCTTCATCGAACGGCCCGTCATGACGGCTCGCTCAGCCGCCGCTGTTTCGCTAGCGGCAGAGCCCGATGCTCAATCTGTTGGCCTAATTCCTGCCGTGGACATGTTTCAGGATTACGTACAACGAGATACAACGCCTGCTCTGCATATACTTCCCCTGTGCACGAACACCATGAGTCTTTCGTGCCCGGACATTTCTATGTGTGCAACAGCGCTGCAGGAAACGAACATGTTGAAACCGCTAATATTGTTTCGGGCCGCGTGGGAACGCTTGCCCGGCATTTCTCAATGGGTGTTACGCACAATTTGTCACGGATACACCATTCAGTTTCGGAAAGGCCCGCCCCCTTTCCGCGGAATTCTCTCCACGGTGATAAAACCGATGGACATGGCGGTGCTGAGACAGGAAATGTTAGCTCTACTGAGCAAAGGGGCTATAGAAGAAGTACACCCCTCTCAGATGGAGTCAGGGTTTTACAGCCGTTATTTTGTGGTACCAAAAAAGGACGGCGGATTACGACCCATTCTGGATTTACGCCGTCTAAATCTTACACTCAGGTCGAGCAAATTCAAGATGTTGACGGTAAAATCTATTTTGTCTCAGATTCAACCAAACGACTGGTTTGTCACGATCGATCTGAAGGATGCTTACTTTCATATTCAGATCATCGAGAGACACCGGAAGTTCCTCAGATTCGCTTTGGAGGGCAAAGCGTATCAGTACCGCGTTCTTCCCTTTGGCTTAGCGCTAGCTCCCCGTACATTCTCAAAATGCATGGACGCAGCTCTGGCCCCGTTGCGGCTCCGGGGCGTCCGTGTGTTAAACTATCTGGACGACTGGCTGGTGTTAGCGCACTCTCAGACTCAAGCACACTCTCATCGAGATATTGTGCTAAATCATTTACACAGCCTGGGTTTACGCGCAAACTTCCAGAAGAGTGTATTAATCCCCTCTCAACGGATTACCTTTCTGGGAGTAGATTTGGACTCTCGCGCGATGACAGCGAAGCTTTCTGCCCCGCGCGCTCAGTCGATTATGTCATGCGTTCAGCACTTCAGGGCGGGTCACACAGTGACAGTGAGACTGTGCCTCAGACTACTAGGTCTAATGGCGGCGGCGCTTCCCGTGATTCACCTGGGTTTGCTTTACATGCGCCCGTTTCAGTGGTGGACGAAACGACAGAATATTTCACCCCGTTGTTCTCCGCATCGAACGATCTCGGTGACGCGGAGGTGTGTGATGTCGTTAAAGCAATGGACATCAGCCGAATTTCTCCTCACCGGGGTTCGGCTGGGAATTGTGCTTCCCGAGAGACTGTCACGACAGACGCGTCTTTGACCGGGTGGGGAGCTGTTTGTCAGGGGCGCCCAGCCCACGGAGTGTGGACAGCGGCACAACGCAGCTGGCACATAAACAAATTGGAATTACTGGCGGTTTTTCTGGCTCTCCAGTATTTTTCGAGTCTACTGACCGACCGTCATGTGCTTCTCAGAACGGACAACACTGCGGTCGTGGCTTATCTGAACCATCAGGGAGGATTACGTTCTCGCCCTCTGTGCAGACTGGCGAGGCGGATTCTTCTTTGGTCTCACGACAAATTTCTGTCGATCCGGGCTGTTCACATCCCCGGACGACTGAACTTCGGAGCGGATTTATTATCCAGGCAGACTCTGGAACAAGGGGAATGGAGATTACACCCCCAAACGGTGAATCACCTATGGCATATTTTCGGGGAAGCGGAAGTGGATTTATTCGCGTCGAGCACGACTACGCATTGCCCGCTATGGTTCTCCCTGAGCCCTCCATCACCCCTGGGTCTGGATGCGCTAGCTCACAGCTGGCCCAGGACCAGCTTGTATGCGTTTCCTCCGATTCGGCTAGTCCCAGCGGTATTATGCAGAATACGGCGGGACAGAGTGGGACAGCTGTTGCTGGTGGCTCCGCGATGGCACACACAGCCATGGTTTGCGGATCTCATCAATCTGTTAGCGGGCTCTCCGGTGGAGATTCCCCTCAGACGGGATTTATTATCGCAAGCACAGGGACGGATCTGGCATCCCAGACCAGATCTGTGGAACCTGTGGGCGTGGCCTCTGAGCGGAGTGAGTTGATATGTCCCGGTCTTTCTGCTGAAACTACCGAGACTATATTGAACTCTAGAGCAGTTTCTACGAGACGCTTATATGCTTTCAAGTGGAAACTGTTTATGACATGGTGTGAAACTCATGATGTGGATCCAGTTTACTGCCCTGTGGCTTCAGTACTGGAATTTCTTCAAGACCGTTTTTCGGAGGGATTGACACCAGCCACCTTGAAGGTTTATGTGGCAGCTATCTCAGCTCACCATGAGCATATAGGTGGTGTTTCAGTGGGTCGTCACCCACTGGTTTCTCGCTTTATACAGGGTGCGCGACGGTTGAGGCCTTTCCGCCCTGTGCGAGTTCCTTCATGGGATTTATCCATTGTGTTACTGGGTTTGTCAGGGCATCCGTTTGAGCCCCTGGAAACTGTATCGGATAAGCTCCTGTCTCTTAAGACACTTCTTCTCATGGCTTTATCCTCCCTTAAAAGAGTTGGGGATTTACAGGCTCTCTCTGTCTCACCCTCGTGCATGGAGTTTGCACCAGGCTCTGTGAAAGTGTTGTTGCGACCTAGGCCTAATTATGTTCCTAAGGTCGCGTCTAATCCTTTTCATTTTCAGCAGGTGGTCCTGGAGGCCTTTTCTCCTGCTGCGACAGAGTCTGGAGATCTAAGTCTTTGCCCTGTGAGGGCGTTGAAGACTTATGTGGATCGCACTGCCCCATGGCGTGAGTCTGACCAGCTGTTTGTCTGTTTTGGACATAAGAATAAGGGCCATGCAGTTACGAAACAGCGCATGTCCCATTGGCTGGTGGAGGCTATTTCCTTGGCCTATGAGGCGCGCGGGCTCGCTTCGCCCTTAGGAGTAAAAGGTCATTCCACAAGAGCAGTGGCTTCTTCTCAAGCCTTTCTCAGTGGATCTTCTATGGATGATATCTGTGCTGCGGCAGGTTGGTCCTCACCGAGCACTTTTATCAGGTCTTACAGTCTGGATGTGAGGATGGCCCCTGGCTCCCGGGTTCTCTCCGCTTGAGCAGATGCTTCCTTGGATCCAAGCTATCAGGTACGTCAGGCGTGATGGTATAGCGTTCCCATACGTGGTGACGTCACCGCAGCATCGAAGTGACCTATGAAAGGGAACATCTCGGTTACGTATGTAACCTTGGTTCCCTGAATAGGGAACGAGATGCTGCGGTTCTGGCCGTGCCGTACCTTGATAGTTTTCTTCCCTTCTCGTCATGAAATCTGAGGTAAATGGCGCGCGGCACCAGGTATATATATGCCTACGCATGACTGGGCGGTGCCACGCGCTATTTGGCCAATAGGATTGGCGGGATGGTATAGGGCTTCAGACATTCGTCACACCGAAGGTGTTCCCATACGTGGTGACGTCACCGCAGCATCTCGTTCCCTATTCAGGGAACCAAGGTTACATACGTAACCGAGATGTTTTGACGCTTTGGGAGTGAGAATGGGTTGACGCACAGCGCGTGATGCGCGTGGTGGGAGTGGCGGCGCTGTATATTAATTATGTATTATTATTATTATTTAGGTCTTTTTCGGTTATTATTTCGAAGCTGTGTTGATTTGCTGTTTATTGATATTTTTAAACTATAAAGCTACATCTATCAACATTTATTTAGATGTTATCATTGTATTCATTCATTTCTTTATTTTAATTATATTATTTCGGTCTTATTACCAGTGAAATATTACAGTAAGCCAGAACACGGGCCGAGCGGGGCTCATTCTAAGCCCATTAGCCACAATCCAACGCGGACATTCATATCACAGAATCTGACAGCGATCAGCGGCTCATCAGCGACAGCATTTTAAGCAGCCTTTACAATAACCTTAATAAAAACTTTTAACTTTAGAGTCTAAAGTAAAAAAAAAGATCTGTAGGCCTATCTCTGCTAGTTTATTTATTTATTTATTTTATTTATTTATTTATTTATTTTTTATTTAAACTATATTGTTTCTAAATGTGAAAATGTGTTACAGTTATGTGTCAAGGACTTGATATTGATTTCTGTAATTTAAAAAGAATCTAGGCCTATGAAAAAAAAAACAATAAAAAAGTAAAAAAAAATAACCATTGCGCATTTTACAGCATTTTTACATTTTAATATGTGTTTTTGTCACCAGCAACACAGTATGTTGCTCAGTTTTGTTACAGTAAGTTAAGATCCGATTTTTTTTTAAGTAAGTTTCTTCTATTGTCCTGTGGAAAAAAATAAAAATAAATAAATAATCAGAAAATATCGTGCTGATGCACGAAATCCAATTGAAATGCATTAGTTTAAAAAACGTGCTGCAATCATGAAAATAACGAAAATAAATGTGTCCCTGCCACAAATAAATAGATTAATTTACGTGACCAAATCACAAACTGCCGTGAGACTGGAGGTGTTTCTCAATGTCAAGGAAGGATCCTCGGAAGCCAGTATTCCGAGGATGCTACGTCATCGACATCCGTTGAAGGACTGTTCCAATGTCAAGGATCCTCGGAATTTCAACCAAGGACTGAGTCCTTCGTTCGAAGAATATCCCATACACAGGAAAGGATGCATATGTGTATCCTTCGCGCTCTCAAATAACCCACAATCCTATGCGCGCAGCTTTGCTATCTTGTTCAAAAATTCAAAAATACAGCGTTATTCAAACGGACCTTTTCACTGACATAATGACGCAATTACGTGCACTTGCTAGCCTGTTCCATTTACGTGTTCTCCAAATGCTTAAGAGGAGTCTCGCCTAGCCTCTGAAGGAAGTGACTTGGAAGGACACGTCCTGCCAAGGAAGGATCCTTGACATTGAGAAACACCTTGGGTTTCCGTGTGTGGACCACGGAAGATGAGTGTCATTGACTTACGTTAGAGTTATCCGTGATCTCAGCACAGACTCACTCCGTGCTCCTATCACAGATTTTAGTTCTGACTATAGCCAAAATGTGTGTAAAACGCCATCAAACTGGATTTTATTATGACAGGACGAGAAAAAATGTCAAGTTAATTACATGCCATTGCAACAGAGTCGACAAGAAAAGCTTTTAAGTTCCTAAACAATCCAGCAACATTACAACATCCAGTGAGTGAGGTCAGGTTGTTGAGGTCCGTGGTGCCACCACGGGACTTTGGTTAGGCTAACTGAAACAAACTGAATTTTTATGTTGACAGGACAATGCAATAACTACAATAACTGTCTGGTTAACGTCATTATGGCATGTGATGTTGGAAAAGAAACAAATACTTCAAATGTTGCGTTTCCAAATGAGAAAGCACGTCCGTTGAGCGAGTTACTCCGTCATTGAAACGGGTATCCGTGTGTGGACCACGGAAGGTCAGTGTCATTGACTTGGGTTGGAGATATATCCGTGGTTTCACGGATTTTGAGTTAAGGGCCCGTGGACATTTCACGGAATTCTGTGAGACTAGGTTTGTACTTTGTGTGGAAAGAGCTTTATATGGATGAAAAGACACAGTGGTGTGAAGACCTTTAGTTCAGATCATCAACTGAAACAGCACCAGACAATTCACACTGGAGAAAAAACTTAAACTGGAGAACAAACTGCGTTAGTGTTTACACTGTGACAAGAGTAAATCAGCCGGGATCATCAACCGTAGACCAACTCAGACCTGTAGAACTCACCTTCTCACATAGAGGACCCATGACTGGTCGATTATATACAATGAAACTTGATAAAAATGGCCATTTGTTGGCTTTTTTTTTCTTAAAGATTTAAAACCCAAGTATCAGTGTTCCAGCTGTTCTCTTACGAGAGCTCTCTCGTACTGCGTCTTACCTAAGACGCTACGGGAAAAGTCTCTTTTCACGAAATACTGAAGCAAAAAATTATCCTTAATTTTGTATTTTTGTAAAGCGCATTTGCAGCAGTACACAGCCATAGGCGAGACGGCTCGTTCGCTCATTGGCTTGTTCTGCGGCAACTGCACAGCCTATCGAGCGCAGGCTGATGCAACATCAGACCAATAAGGGCGCTTCGTGCCCTTCTTGCCACTTCCCGCCGAAACGGGTGTGGCCCAACCTATAAAAGGAGCTCGAAAAGGCTGACTCACCTGATTTTTCATCTCTTCAGCGAAGCTCACGCATCGCTGGATCACGGAGGAAGCAAGCGCCGTCTGAGAAAGCATATCAGCAGGACGAGCCATTCTGAAGCTGCTGGCATCGCCGCCTTCCACTGCCGTTCCTGCTGCGCTATCCGGCGCCTATATCCTTTCAATTCTGTTATATTCAGCTGTTCTTTATGTGTGTGTGTGTGTTCGCCCTGCGACACACACTCGTAAAAGAGCTCGCGTCTTTTTTAAGATGCCTTCCTGCGGCTCGTCAGAGCCCCACTCAGCGAGGGAGACCGGTACGTCATCTGTGTCTCCTGCCTGGGTGAAGATCATGCAGTGCTCGCGCTCGCTAACGGCGGATGTCCCCACTGCGAGCTGTTGCCATGGTGACTCTGAGGACTCGCCTGGCCTTTTTCTCTGAGCCTGCATTCTCCGCTGCGCTGAGGCGCCGTAAAAGCATCGCTTCCAGCGGATTCCGGAACCGTCTTCAGCTCAACCGAGCTCGCCGGTTCGCCCTGCTTCACCGGCCCCCCCTGCATCGCTTCCCGGTGGGCAGCGCCCGCTGTTTGCCGGCGCATCGTCCGAGGGAGTCGATCTCAGGGCCGCGTCGGGGGAAGAGGACACGTGCTCTCTGCTAGCTTCGGGCAGTGAGGGCTGGGCGAGCTCCGAGGATCTCGCGCCTTCTGCTCAGAAGCCCAGCAGACGAGCTGACATCGAGAAGGAGCCGGTGCGAATGCTCGCGTTGGCCGCGATGAGTCTCGGCCGCGAGTGGTCTGCACCAGCGCCCCCCCTCTCGTTCCCGGCTGGATGGTATTTCCCTTTCGGATGAGCGTACTTCTCAAAGCCCTCCTCATTTCTTCCTGAACTTCACGAAGAGGTGGCGAAGGCTTGGAACGCTCCATATTCAGCGCGAACTCGTTCGTCTGTCTCACTAGCATTCTCCACACTGATGATGCTAAAAACAGGAACTACCAGTCACTTCCGCCGGTGGAACAGGCGATAGCGATGCACCTTTGTCCGCCCTCTGCTGGACAGCGGCAAAAGCGGTGTTGCCATCTAAAGCCTGCTGTGTGACGCTGCGGCTGCACTACTCGCTATGGCTGCTTCATCGAAGCGCAGGTGTACGAGTTCCGCTGTGGCCGAGCACTCACCCAAGCCCGCCGCTGTTTCAGTTCCATGAATTGTGACTGTCTCAGCATTTTCTGCAACGCACAAACCTGCACAGTTGCCCGCTTGCCTGCACACAAAAGCCATTATCACAACAGCTTCAGCAGCGCAGCTCGAGACCCCCGTTCTCGCTCTACCATAGGATTACGGTGAGGCCGGGAGCCCCGAAGCCATCCTAGGAATCGTAGACCAACTCAGACCTGTAGAACTCACCTTCTCACATAAAGGACCCATGAGTGGTCGATTATATACAATGAAACTTGATAAAAATGGCCATTTGTTGGCTTTTTTTTTCTTAAAGATTTAAAACCCAAGTATCAGTGTTCCAGCTGTTCTCTTACGAGAGCTCTCTCGTACTGCGTCTTAGCTAAGACGCTACGGGAAAAGTCTCTTTTCACGAAATACTGAAGCAAAAAATTATCCTTAATTTTGTATTTTTGTAAAGCGCATTTGCAGCAGTACACAGCCATAGGCGAGACGGCTCGTTCGCTCATTGGCTTGTTCTGCGGCAACTGCACAGCCTATCGAGCGCAGGCTGATGCAACATCAGACCAATAAGTCTGATGTTGCATGCGTCTGCACTACACGATGGCTGCTTCATCAAAGCGCCGGTGTACGAGTTCCGCTGTGGCCGGGCTCTCACCTAAGCACGCTGCTGTTTCAGTTCCAGAGATTGTGACTGTTTCAGCGTCTTTTGCAATGCGCAAGCCTGTACGGTTGCCCGCTTGCCTGCACACAAAAACCGTTATCATGGCTACCCAGATATTTCCCGAAAAGGGTGTAATTTCTGGTGTCCCGGCCACGGCCGATGGTGCTATAAATGTAGTGACGGTGCCCACTGCTCAGTGCCCATCTCCACATATAAGCACAGCCCTTCCCACAGGGCTCACGCCCATAAAAGCGACTCAAGTCGATCACGCGCACTACATAGTAGACGTGCCCACTCCTCAGTGCCCACAATCACTATGTCACACGCGTCATGTGGTTTCTGTAAAAACGAAACCCGTGCACGTTCGTCCGGCCACGGCCGATGGTGCTATAAATGTAGTGACGATGCCCACTCCTCAGTGCCCATCTCCACATGTAAGCACAGCCCTGCACACAGGGCCTGCGCCCATAAAAGCGACTCAAGTCGATCGCGCACACTGCATAGTAAGCGTGCCCACCCCTCAGTGCCCACAATTACTATGTCACACGCGTCATGTGGTTCCTGTAAAAACAAAACCCGTGCACGCTCGTCCGGCCACGGCCGATGGTGCTATAAATGCAGTGACGATGCCCACTCCTCAGTGCCCATCTCCACATGTAAGCACAGCCCTGCACACAGGGCTCGCGCACATAAGATCGACACAGATCGGTCGAGCGCGCCGCATAGTAAACGTGCCCACTCCCCAGTGCCCATATACACTATGTCACATACGGCGCGTGGCTTCTGTAGAAACGAGGCCCGTGCACGTACGCTCTGCACAGGCAGACAGTGAGTTGAAAGTGGTAAATGTGCACATATGCAGCCCACAGTTACTCGCAGACATATCGAGTCCCACTGGACCTGCTCAGCCTTCCCCCAGTCGGTTAAGCGCCGGGACGGGGTCGAGGAGGAGCGATCTGCCCGCTGTGATCAGCGCGCTCCCCGCCTCAAATGCGCAGCACACCCGAGCGCCGCCGTTGCCCAGTCAACAGAGCGCGCTTCGCATCCAGCCCTTAGCCATTCATGCAGATGCATGGTCAGCGGTTCCAGGGGTTTCGGATTGGGTGCTAGGCATTATAAAGAGAGGCTACTCGCTACAGTTTTTTTCGACGCCCTCCGCGCTTTTCAGCGCGCGTCGAAACTACGGTCAAAACAGAAGTAGCACACATACTTCAGGCCGAAATATCAAAACTGTTGAGCAAAGGGGCTGTAGAGCCTGTGTCTCAAGCTCAAAGCGAGGGGGGGCTGTACAGCAGATACTTTCTGGTGCCCAAGAGAGACGGGGGTCTCAGGCCCATACTGGGTCTAAGACAGCTGAACAAGGCATTGATGAAACGCAGTTTCAAAATGCTTATGGCTAGGAAACTCCTCGCGCAGATTCGCAGAGGGGACTGGTTCATGTCAATAGATCTGAGGGACGCGTATTTTCAAATACAGATAGCGTCAAACCACAGGCGATATTTGAGATTAGCCTTCGAGGGCCAGGCATACCAGTTTAGAGTCCTCCGTCGCTCCTCGTACGTTTACAAAGTGCATGGATGCAGCGCTCGCTCCTCTCAGACTCAGAGGCATGCGAGTGCTGGATTATTTGGACGACTGGCTGGTTCTGGCCCGATCACGAGCGGAGCCACAGGGCCGTTTTACTCGATCACCTCGAGAAGCTCGGCCTCAGTGTCAATTGGGCGAAGAGTTCGCTGAACCCCAGTCAGACGATTCTGTTTTCTGGGTATAGTTCTGAACTCGTGTTCCATGACGGCGCGGCTGTCACCACAGCGCGTGATGGGCATTCAGCGCGCAGCGAGTTATTTCCGCTGCGGCGCGACCGTGTCGCTCAAACACTGTCAGAAGATGCTGGGCCTCATGACCTCAGAATCTCCGGCTCTACAGCTGGGCCTGCTCTGCATGCGCCCCCTGCAGTTCTGGCTGAAGACGCGGTTGCTGCGCAGAGCGTGGGCGTCTGGCCGGCTGCATCTCAAGGTCAATCAGAGGTCAATCACCTTGGACAGCGAACGGCTGGTACCGATCAGGTGTAAGCCTGGGGACTTCCCCGAATGTGAAGATGGTGTCGACGGACGCCTCCACTTTGGGATGGGGAGCGCTGCTCGAGGGCAGACCGTCCTTTGGCCTATGGTCAGAACGGGAAAAGCTCCATCATATCAACTGTCTGGAAATGCTGGCAGTGGAGAACGTGCTGATGCGCTATTGTCCCCATATCAAGGATCACCACATCTTAGTCCGTTCGGGCAACATGTCTGTGGTGTCCTACATAAATCGCCAGGGCGGTCTTGGGTCCTGAAACCTGTACAGGCTAGCGGAATGCCTCCTGGTTTGGGCTCAGCACAACGTGCGTTCGCTGAGGGCAGTGCATGTGCCTGGGCTACAGAATCTGGGTCCAGACAGGCTGTCCAGAGGCAATGTTCCTACGGGCGAATGGTCTCTACACCCGCAAACAGTCCGGCTGTTGTGGGAGAGATTTGGCAGGGCGGAGGTGGACCTCTTCGCATCCCACGAAAACGCTCACTGCCCTGCGTTCCTTTCCAAGAACGAAAGCGCGCTGTCACGGGAATGCCCGCTTTATGCTTTCCCTCGCGTCTCCCTCCTTCCGCAGGTGATAGAACGGGTGAGAGAAACGAGATGTTCAATACTGCTTGTAGCATCTCTTTGGAAGAACCAACCATGGTTCCCAGATTTGATGCAGTTAGCAGATGTCGCCCCGTGGCCAGTACCGTTGAGGAGGGACCTCCTCTCACAGGCCAGGGGCTCGATTTGGCACCCTCAACCGGAGTTGTGGTCCCTCCATGTGTGGGCGCTCAACGGTTACCCGCTGATCTCGCAGTGGGAGTGCTGAATACCATCACTCAGGCTAGAGCTCCGTCGACACGACGTCTGTATGGCTCGAAGTGGTCGGTGTTCTCCAGCTGGTGCACAGCTCGAGGATATTCACCCCTTAGTTGTGAGGTGACGGAGGTTCTCTCCTTCCTACAGGAGCTGTTGGATAAGGCCAGAGCCCCATCCACGCTCAAAGTTTATGTGGCGGCCATCGCAGCGTTTTCTGAAACAGCGCTCGGTCAGTCAATAGGAAGGAATGATTTGGTCATCCGGTTCCTCAGAGGAGCTAGGAGGCTGAATCCTCCCAGACCTCCGTCAGTCCCTATGTGGGACCTCGCGGCGGTTTTGTAGGCCATGAAGGGTCCCCCTTTTGAGCCTATCCAATCGGTTAGCCTTCAGCATCTGTCGTTCAAGACAGTATTCTTGTTGGCTCTCGCTTCGGTGAAGCGTGTGGGTGATTTGCACGCGCTCTCGGTGAGCCAGTCGTGCTTGGAGTTTGGGCCTAATGACTCAAGGGTCATACTCAAACCTAGGCACGGTTATGTGCCGAAATCCCTCAACAAGCCGTTTCGGGCTCAGGTTATTGCCCTGTCTGCCCTGCCGGTGTCAGAAGAGGACAGAGACTCGAGTCTTCTTTGCCCTATCAGGGTTTTAAGAGCTTATGTGTCTCGCTCTGCTGCCTTTCGGCAGATGGAGCAGCTGTTTGTCTCGTTCGGTGGACGTTCCAAGGGAATGGCTGTTTCGAGACAGACTCTATCCAGATGGATAGTTGACGCCATAGCGTTAGCTTACGCTTCCAGGGGCCTTCAGTGCCCATTGTGCGTCAGAGCACACTCCACAAGAGGCATCGCCTCGTCGTGGGCGTGGTCTACTGGGATCTCCTTGCAGGGTATATGTATGGCAGCAGGTTGGGCCTCGCCGTCTACATTTATCAGGTTCTATAACCTGGAGGTTCCCGCCTAGCAAGCAAGGCTGCTGTCGGTATAGTCGAATCAGGGCCCTGAGGGGAATTCTGAGTTCGTGAGCGCTATGCGCTGCCGACTGTTATATGGGCAGTATTGCGTAAGACCCACATTGCCACATTGGTCAGGCTTTGCCGCGGCTGTGTGATGTCATATTGCCGCATCTACGGATGCTGCTAGATATGGGACGGAGGGCTTTCCCCCTTTTCTGTCCTGGACTATCTGTGAGTCCCTCAGGTGACTGTGCACTGTAAATCCTGGGCGTTGCTTCAGGTTTATTGGTGTGTGATCCCTGCGCGCACGGCGTTTTGCAATGGGTTCCCGTAGCGTCTTAGCTAAGACGCAGTACGAGAGAGCTCTCGTAAGAGAACGTACTCGGTTACTAAACGTAACCTCGGTTCTCTCTAGAAGAGCGAACGAGTACTGCGTTCTCTGGCGTGCGCACGATTCACTCTGGTTCGCTTCGGCGATGAAATAAATCAGGTGAGTCAGCCTTTTCGAGCTCCTTTTATAGGTTGGGCCACACCCGTTTCGGCGGGAAGTGGCAAGAATTATTGCCACTTATTGGTCTGATGTTGCATCAGCCTGCGCTCGATAGGCTGTGCAGTTGCTGCAGAACAAGCCAATGTGCGAACGAGCCGTCTCGCCTATGGCTGTGTACTGCTGCAAATGCGCTTTACAAAAATACAAAATTAAGGATAATTTTTTGCTTCAGTATTTCATGAAAAGAGACTTTTCCCGTAGCGTCTTAGCTAAGACGCAGTACTCGTTCGCTCTTCTAGAGAGAACCGAGGTTACGTTTAGTAACCGAGTACGTTTTACAATAAAACGTGATACATTGATAAAAATAAACTCATTTATGTCAGCAATGCATATTAATTATGGGAAATTAAAGTGGTATTGCCGTTATTTCACACAAAAAGAGGACACGCGCACTTATTCAGTAATGCATATTTCTGCTTATAATACAGAACAGCACAAAACATGCACATTAAAAACAAAATGTTTTGAATTATGATATATGCCTAATAATAGCTTTCATTTTCGAGGGGACAACACTGTTGTACAGTTTTTATTTTATTATTTGTATTGATAAGTCTTATTGTTTTATTATGGCTTAAAATTATATGAAACTACATTTAGTATTTTTACTGCACTGCATTTAGTCCCTTAGTGACTAAACATGAAAACATATTTTCTGCAATGGCATTTTTTTTATTGTTTAGAGACCAATTCACTTATTTTAAAACCAGTTTTCATAAACTATGAGTGCTGGTTTTCTTAATGTATATTAAATTTACTAAATTCAGATTTGCAAACGTTGGCCGTTTATTGAGAAATGACTCAAAAACTGAAAACTTTATTATTATTATTATTATTATTTTCTGTGTCAGTTTGTGCAGGTTACATAATTAGGCTACTCCAGGGATGGTGACCAGTGAGTGTGTTTTGCTGTGTCTCAATTGTCTCCATCCCTAATCAAACACACCTGAACCTAATCAGGGTCTTCCAGATCACTTCTTGTAGGCAGGTGAGTTTCATCAGAGTTGGGTTACGCCAGGCCTCACTGGATCCTTAAAAACACATTTTCGAAAGGTGCATTTAAAACCTCCTGTTCCACTATATCAGTGTGTTTTTCTGCAGTGTATTGTGAGATCGCAGGTTGAGAAGATGAACGCTCGAGTGTGCTGCTCGTTGATTGCTGTCTTGTTGTGTCTCTCTGTGTGCTTGAGCACAAAAGATGTCCAAAAATGTGCCATAGGTGAGTTATTTTAATTTTAGTTATTATTATTTTCCAAATATTCTGTTTGCATGCAATTTAGCATCTGGGACTAATCACGACTTGTGAACCTGTTAACGAAGCTTGGTGGATTTTATTTATAACTTTTTTTTTTTTTTAAACCACTTTAGTTTGATACAGATACATTTTGTCTGTTATACTTAAGTTCGATGCGTGAAAGCCATTCAGTGATTCCTCTCTTGATCATGTTTGTATAACAGAAAAGCCAGGATCATGTCCAAAACCCGTTGGAGCCGGACTGTGTGTTGAGGAGTGTTCTGGTGACTGTAGCTGTCCAAACAATCAGAAATGCTGCAGCAATGGATGTGGACATCAGTGTATGGCTCCATATACAGGTATATATAGTTATAATAGTGCATTAAATGAGCCTTTACCTCTTTCTTATGCAGCGAGGCACCCCGTGATCTGGTTTCTCTATCATGTGTTTGTGTAGCAGTAAAGCCAGGATCGTGTCCAAAACCTGTTGGAGCCGGACTGTGTGTTGAGAAGTGTTCTGGTGACTGTAGCTGTCCAAACAATCAGAAATGCTGCAGCAATGGATGTGGACGTCAGTGTATGGCTCCATGTACTGGTGGTATGTTGTGTTAGTGTGTGGGTCCGCTTGCTTTCTGTGTGGAGGGGGGTATTTTTATTTTCAGTCAGTATAGATGTTCTGTCATGTTTTTATGTCAGCTGGATCAGCAAAGCCAGGAGTGTGTCCTAGAAACAATGGTAAAAAACCGATGGTAGGAGTGTGTGCAGAGATGTGTTCCTATGACTGTAACTGTCCGAACAATCAGAAATGCTGCAGCAATGGATGTGGACATCAGTGTATGCCTCCATATAAAGGTATTAATATGACAATGTGTTTTGATCTTTAAGATTTAAAGCTGGATCGATTTGCACTGACTGCTGCAGAACCGAGGTTACGTTAGTAACCGAGTACGTTTTCTAGAACAACAAAATAAAAATTTAATTAGCAGATGGATCACTTAAGTGTTACAATTTATACAAAGTATCTTCTACTTCTACAAGTCCCAGTGATCGATCATTAGCTTTAACTTCAAATGATTGATGGCCTATAATATGACCGCATGCAATTCACGTGTAGTAAATGGGTTGCATTAATATAAATACTTAAAAACAACAGAATTTGGAACACAATGTGTTGGTTGGGGTTATTTTTATTTTTTTTATTACAAGTGCAGTGTGGAGTTTAGTGATGGCATGTGTGTATGTAACAGAAAAGCCAGGAGTGTGTCCAGTGTCTTTTGCTGGAGTAAAAGGACTGTGTGCAGAAGAGTTGTGCGTCAATGACTTTGACTGTCCGAAAAATGAGAAGTGCTGCAGCTCTCTTTGTGGAGGACGTATATGTACACCTGCATCTTAAGGTATTTGTTCTGTTGATGCTTTGGTCACATAACGTATTTTTATCATTTGAAATGTCAAAGTAACTGAATTTGGACTGTTGCACTATTTTAATTGCATGGCTTTTCAAAATCGATTAATAATACTTGGAATACAACATCTCTAAAAGTAAAGTTTGTTTTCTGTAATGTGTTTTGAACGCCTCTAAATGAAGGTGCAGTGAAGCCTGGTCTGTGTCTCAAACCAAATGTGTGCTGATAACTCTTCCATGATTAATGTCCTTCCAGACAGAAGTGTCCCAGACACCGGTGGACATGCAGAGAACACGACAATTTAACCATTGGAAAAAGCCACCCCCAATGTTGTACTTAAGGTCTTTTTGTCCTCAAATAAATCTGTTTAAAGGTCTGTGTGTGCATTTGTGTTACTAGGAAGAATGAGATGTCTGGGTCTGTAGTATTAATGTCTGCTTGCATAATTAACTGTCCCTCAAAAACAGGAATTCAACTTCCGGATCCCGGAATCCACTGAATTGACATTAAAGAAAGTTGGATGGCAATTTAACACCCAAAACTAAATTCCTCCTAATGTTTCAGATTTTCTAGGTGAAGTAGGCTTTAAAATATATTTTATGTACATGTGCTATTTTGGGATAATGCATTTAAAATAAAAAGCAATTTAATGGTACTGTATTTGAAGTGTTTTCTGTTAAATGCAGTCTCAAAACTATATATTAGTTGATTTGTTAATGCTTATTAATTTGTACGGGGTTTTTTTAAATGTCCTTTTTACAAATGTGGCAAAGTCTTTCAGCTGCTCTCAATGTGGAGAGAGTTTCTTGTCCAAGAAAGGTGTCGCGTATCACATGAAAACTCATACTGGAGACAAACCGTACACATGTGATGAATGTGGGAAGAGTTTTATACATGCAGAAACTCTTAAATTACACCAGAAAACACACAGCGGTGAGAAGGATCATGCGTGCTTTTGATTGTGGGAAGGCGTTTGCTACTCTTGCTGTACTGAAACTGCATCAGAGAATCCACACTGGAGAAAAACCTTCCGAGTGTTCACACTGTGAAAAGCGATTTAAACAAACAGGACATCTAAAGGTACATGAGAGGATCCACACTGGAGAAAGTCAGTCTGGAAGCTTTTTATGGGTAATTTTCAACAACGCCCTTAAGTTTAAGGGAAAATTACACCGTTTTATGCAAACGTCGTACTTAAGTACAATAAAGTAAAGCTACTCCATTACTGACTACCACTGATCATAAAGATTTAAAACCCCAAGTATTAATGCTTATTTAGTGAGTGAAAAGTGAAAGTCGTGACATTTGCCAAGTATGGTGACCCATACACTGAATTGGTGCTCGGCGTTTAACTCATCCAAGTGCACACAGCGGATGTATATATTTATAATATACAGCAGCAGATTTATAATACAGCACAAAACAACATGGGCTTTAGTCCAAAAACATGCACATACAAATAAAAAATGGATACATTTTAATTTATCACATGTCTTTCTGTAACTGTATAAAGAGAGACTGCATAAAAACATGGATAGTGTCTGTGACATCACCCATAGGTTTCTGACGAGTGAAGATTCAAACACATTTCTATACCTTTTCCCCCAAATGCTACAATCTGCAGCTTTGAGCACAGACTCATTGACGGACAAACTATGTGACCCACTAAATATATATATATATGCTTTTTTTTTTTTTTTTTACCCGTGTATACATTACAGTCTGTTGCTTTGCATTAGTTTATCTGTTCCCTTGGTCACTGATTATGTTCTGTGTCTTGTTTATTTTTTCATATTTCAGTTTGATTCCTCCACACAATGTTCAGTCTTGACTTAAATATTTAAGGGAATCAGATCAATTAACCTCAAAGTGGATAGGAGTGTGGAGTTGATACTGGGAAGTTGGGAAATGTTAAAAAAAAAAAATTCATCTTGTAATAAAGAAACCAAAGTGACAAAATTATTTCCAAAGAGCTTAAAGCTCGTATTAATAGAAATCTTGCTTTTTCCACATGCATCACATTTCACAAGTGTTGTATTACTCATTCTTGAAGTTAAAATGTCCTCTTTCCCCATTGCCAAATTTTATTCTTTCTAAACCCCCCAGTGAGTCCTAAATCTCCCTGAATGTCTGCCCGAAACATAAATAACAAAGTGCTCTCCAAATCTCTCACTTTGATTTTAATGAGATCTCGTGAGGCAACCTCTGATGCTTATTGATGTCATTTTTTTTTTTTTTTAAAGTAGCCTTGCTTGCCAGTACAAAAACTAGACGTACACACACACACAAAATAAAAATAAATAAGGGGGGGGGGGGGGACAAATGGATATGGTAACATTCAATATTAAGGTAACTTTTTCACACAGGTTTTCACAAAGTAAAATAAATATATATACACATACACTACAGTCTTTAAATCTTATTTTGAGAAAAGGGATGAGTCAAAGATATCAATGTATCCATCCATATTTCACTTATATTTTGAAAAACCATATGCTTGAAATGGTGCTATGGGCCAAATTCAGGTACTTTACCATTAAAAACAATAAAACGCTTAAGTCTGTGGATTGGGGAACCATGCGTTAATTTAACAAATACCTTTAGGTAGAGGTGTACATTCATGTCCACATTTAGTGCTGCAGCATTTCTCATCATTCGGACAGTCAACGTCATTGACACACAACTCTTTACACAATCCTTTTCCAAGGAAACTCATTGGACACATTCCTGGCTTATCTGTTGTACAAACACACAACATGGAAACCAGATGACTGAATGACTCCGTAATAAGGGTGAAAAAAGCGGACCAATGCATTAATATCATACCTTTAGATACAGCTGTACACTGGTGTCCACATCCATTGCTGCAGCATTTCTGATCGTTCAGACAGTTACAGTCATACACTCTAAAAACTGCTGGGTTGAAAACAACCCAATTTGGGTTATTTTGGCAACCCAGCACTGGGTCAAAAAGGGACGAACCCAACGCTGGGTTATTTTAACCCAACCTGCTGGGTTGCTTTTTTTTGGGTTTAAAATGACTACATTGCAGGGTTTCAAAAACCAGAGCGGGTGTTTTTTATCACTGTATTTCAGAAGGAAAACTACTATATTTAGAAAATGTTCAAATTAATTTTGCATGTAATGCTTAATGAGGCAGCGTTTGTGAGCTCAGCCGCCGTTACCGTCGAAACCTACCTCTCCCGCTTAGCGCCTCCTGCTGGCAGAAAATTAACTCTCAGAGTGCCGCTACCAATTGAGTGTAAGGATGTGGGAAACAATGCATGCTACCTTAAAATGAACACAAACTGAGCTAGGCATTAAACCTACAAATAAAGTTCATTTTAAATATCACTTTTTACACACAAATAATAATTATCAAAAGGAAAATATTTATTAAAAACACGAGTAAAGTCAAAAAGTAACATGTAAGAAGAAATGCAGTAAAGGATGGCATTAACAGCTACAGTTCATAAAGCATTGAACATTAGTTGAATATAACCTAAGATCAAATTGGACTTTGTTCAATTGTATATATTGTATACAAATATATACGAAAACACTATCATACAATTAATTTACAATTAGTTAGGTTCTTTACCAACTATTCTGGCATGACAGTAGACAAATAAATCACTACATTAACTCTGATATTATAACATTTAACAGACGTGTGTGTGTGTGTGTGTGTGTGTGTGTGTGTAAGAATGTGAGCATGTGTATGAATGACAGAGTGTAAACTCTTCCACTAAACACACAAAAAGCATTTAACATTGTTTTTACAAATTATACACTTACAGTTTGTTTCATAGTCCATGAATACAGATCAAGCATCACAGTCAATTTTCATGATCTCTTTAGCATAATTGATGTAGTCATGAAGAAGCCCCATCAGCACATGTGACATCTTCTACATCATCCAGGGCAGCGTCCTCCTTTAAAACCACTGCTGCATCAGTTTAGGGGAAAGGATATCTCTTCTTTGACCAGCATTCATCCCAGTCACAGCCTGCTCTTCATCAGTGGCTTAGAAAGAGAAACACATTTGAAAAAAATAAAACATTTAATTAAACTATCCATTTTCACAGAGGTATATTCACATCCGTAAGGATAGGTAAATAATCTGTTTTAAAGTTTCAACACTTTGTGAGGTTGTTTAATGTCTCTGTGTACCACAGCGCTCTAGGCTATAATGGCAGCACTAGTGTGAGGCATGTGATATTGTTTGAATAAATATACTGCTTTCAGAAAGCTTCTTTACTGAAACATTAGAACAGACATGACATTCACATTAGGGATGGGCGTTTTCCGCAAATATCACATTCGAATATTTGAGCTCACAAAAAATTTATATTCGAATATTCGTTTATTTAAATTAAGTTTAATGAGACAGACGTTATTTTTCAGCAACATTTGTTTCCGTCATTTTGAACAAGCTTACACACAATAAGCTTGAACATTACACATCATGTTTTGTAGTTGAAAACCTTTAACAATGCGTGCAAACAAACAAAAGTAGATTAAAAGAAACACAAAAAGTGAACAAAGAAAAAATGTAAAGCAGCCTGCAGCAATTAGGCTATTGTAGAACGCAGCCTACACTTAACTTAGAAAAATAAGCAACAAACATTTGCTGATAGTTTAAAAGTTTCAATTGTTTCAAATGTTCTTGTTAAGAAATACGGGCATGTAAACATGATCGGGGGAAAGTCGGCTCCTTAGTCTGTTAACAATAAGGCCAGCCGCGGAGAAAACACGCTCAGAAGGCACAGACGTTGGCGGGACTCACAAATAACGGTGAGCTAAGCGAATACGTTTTGTGAAGCGCTTCGTGTTGTCGTTTCACCACTGAATGGGATCCTCATCTGGTGGAATACATAGCTCCAGCAAGAACTGTTCCCAGTCGTCTCGACTGGGCTCTCTGTAATCATCGCTAAAGAACTGGCTCAGCCTTTTCCGACGAGTGGGCATTGCATCTTCTTCATCGTTGGTGACGGCGGCTGCATCCGCACCACTCGCATTAAGGAAAATGTTCTGATAATGTTCAAAAAAGTTTTTCTTACTTCTCTCATGTTTTCATCGAGAAACCTGAGATGTTTATGCCGAGGGTCTAGGGCAGACGCGAGAAGAGGAGTTTTCACTGCATTCTCCAAGTTAGCGGTGTTTATTCGTTGCTTGAGAGATGCTGCAACAATGTTCTTGAATTCGGTCACTTTCTGTGATTCTCCACGCCATATATGAAGTACTGTAGAACGACCGCAGTTCTTAGGGGCCGTTCACTTATCGCGTCTTTTGCACGCTCAAGTTCATTATTTCCTATGTAGGCGTTCGCGGTGCGGTGCGGTGCGACGCGACCGGTTTTTCCAGGTGCGTCCGAACAGCATCGAGTTAAAAACATCTCAACTTTCAGAATGCCGCAAGCGCACCGCAGGTCATGTGACGAGAACTAAACATTCAGCTTCATCCTTTCCTGTAACAACGTTGAAAGCTCAGCCAAGATGAAGGAATTGATCATAGCTGTATATGGATTGCCATTTTGAAATAAATTTAGTAGCAGAGCTACTGCAAGCGATTTTTTGTGCTGCAAATCCATTTATCCTTTGCTGAAATTTCTGCTTCTTCATGGAGAGAGCACGTCATTAGCAGACGCCTCTGGAGCGCTTCTGCCCGAGCGCCTTGGAAAGAAGGAGAAAGCGGCGCGCCTAGCGTTTTCCATGCGTTTTTAGGCGCAATATGTGAACGGCCCCTTATTCATTAATTATTTTTTGCTTGCATACATCTTCAAATATGCCGTGGAGAATCACAGAAAGTGACCAAATAAGGTTTTATTGTGAACTTTTTTTTTTTTTGGCGAAATTCGAATATCATATTTACTTATCGAATAATTAGAGCAGAACGAATATTCAAATGTTCGACTATCCGTGCACACCCCTAATTCACATACCTCACAAATGTTCATGTGCCTAGGTGGCTGCTCTTCAAACGGTTAGTTCACCAAATAATGAAAATGGTCATAATTTACTCTCCCTCATGTTGTTCCAGACCCACACAAACTCTGCTCATTTTTGGAAAACAAATGAATATATTTAATATTCTCTTAATTTGTGTCCTCCATTGCTGGTCTGGCAGACCAGTATTTTATTTTGAACATTCATGTTTGCTATCATATAATTTAAGATTTAATCATATATAAATGAATGAATTACTTCTACAATAACTCTAGATAATCAGTATTTTAAAGCCTCATAAATAAACTAAAAATGGATTAACAAAATTATGAGAAAATGAAAAATATATTCATTTCAATATATTCAAGTCTTATAGGTTTGGAATGACATAGGGCAAGTAAATAATTTTGTGTGTGAAATTTACCTTTAAGAAGGAAGACCAGGAATGATGACTCTGACAAGACAAGACAACTCCAAAGTTGGTTTGAGTTCTGCAATGAACAACACAGTGTGATTACGTGCTCATTTCATTAAAACCATTGATGTCTGTTGTTTGCATCAAAATGTGAAGTAAACGGCAGGAGACAACAGAAACATTTATTTTCTAAAAATAACTTACATAAACTCTCAAAAGAATGATGCTCTCACATGTCTCTGGCTTTTAACATCTACAAAAACAAAAAACAAACATTACTTTACTCTTAGTAAAAAACAACAACTGATAACATGAAATTATGAAGTTTACTTGCCTTAAACTATCTTTCCCTGTCTTCTGAAGAAGCTGAGAAAACCTCCTCCTCACACAAACAGACTTCTGTGTCCTTAACTCCAGTGAGTTTGAGTTCTGCAAAGAGGGATATCAATGGTTTCAATAAAATATGAACATGTGATCACACTGTTGTTGCATCAAAATGTGAATTAAACAGGGAGGACACAACAGAAACATACATTTTCAAAAAATAACTCACATCAGTCTCAAAAGAATGAAGTTATCTTGTCTCTGGATTTCAACATCTACAAAAACAAACATTATTTTAGTCTTAGTAAAAATAAAGATAACGTTGTTATTCTGAAGTTTAGTCTCCTTAAACCCGTCTGTCCCTCTCTTCAGAAGAGTCATCCTCCTCCTCACAGTCTGAGACTCCTCACACAAACAGCTTCTGGGTCTTTAACTCTCGGCTCACAGCGCTGACACAATGAAGACACGAGCTCGACAAGTCTGAAATATTACATGCAAAACATACTTTTAACAGTTACCACTTCAACAGCCTCAAAATAATTATGCTAGTCTTTACTACACATTGCTGTTTCCTTTAGGAGACAAACATACATTCAGTTTAACCGCGAAAAATAAGACAACAAATTAACATGAGTGTAACCGTGACCATAACAGTCTATTAATGCCTCAAAAAGTACAGATAATGTAAAATCTTATGAAAATATGACAAAATACATTCACTGAGGTTATATTAAAATTACCTCTTCCGTTCAGTAACGTTAAATGATGCCGTTAAGACCTCCGTGTCTGAGGCGAAAACCGTGTCCGTTTTTTTTAACGTTAAGCTTCTTTGTTTCCGCCTTTCATAAAACCTTCCGCCTTTCATACAACCGGGTAAACAATAAACCATAACTTTACATTTTGAATAATTTACTTACCATAGTCTTTCACTCGCTTCTCGCTTCTTTCACGCTGAGAAAATGGCGGCTGCTCGCACTGGAGACGTAGGATCTTGACGTGACGTGCGTGCTCTCCTTCACGTCCGCGTTCTCAACCCAGTCCCGCTGGTTAAAACGAAGAACAATTTTCAACCCAAACTTGGGTTAAAACATCCCAAAATCCTATCCAGCGGCCAGTTAAGAAAAAACGATCTTTAAAGAAATTATTTTATTTGTTGAAGCACACTTTGTATTTTCTGTATTTTATTTTTTCCATTTCCTTTATTTTATCTTTATTTCTCAAGTTCTACAAAATTTGCATTCTACGCAAATCAAAAACTAAAAAATCAGTTCAAAAATGTTGTGATATCCTTATTCTCTGCAGGCGAATTTTAGACTTCTGATTTAACTGATCCATATGGAGACATTTGTGTGATGATGTCCAACTCGTTTTATTCTGGGCCGGGTTTTCCGATAACAATGTAGCCTAGCCAATCTTAGCTCTTAAAAGCGCTCTCTACGTGCAAGCTTATGAACGTTAGCCGTAATTCCTCGCGCGTTTCCCAAAAAATGTACATTTTCACAAAAATGTAGGCTACTGAACTCGTAGAACTACGTAGTTCTAGTAGAACTACGTAGAACTACTCGTAGGCTACTTGAGTCACTGTCCATTCGCAAAGTGCTGAACTCAGCTATACTAACCTTATATGGAATCGTATTCTGAACGTTTAGCCTAACAATCATCATCTGTTGTGTATTAGGAATCAAGACAGGTAAAAATTAAATAAAAAATATATAATGACATTCTATATATATAAGATAATTGGAGCTATAATTCTATGGTAGAATGTCATTCTATATAGATCATTGGAGCTAACTGACTCTTGCCGTACCCGGTCAGCAAAACAGCAAATTTCAGCGCTGCTGTTCCTCTTTTAGATAAAACCCCAAGTCCAAATCGTTCATTGTCATTCTATATAGATCTTCCAGATTTAGGTCTGGATTTCCACGCTATGATGTTGCCAATGCATCAAAAATATTTATCAAACGACACAGGGCCGGCCCTGACCAATTTGCTGCCCTAGGCAAGATTTTACCTGGCGCCCCATGCATCACAGCCCATTTCACCCTGCCATTGTGTTCATGATTTAGCATATATATATATATATATATATATATATATATATATATATATATATATATATATATATATACACACACACACACACACACACACACACATTACAGCAGAACTGTTTCCAACACTCATAATAAATCATATTAGAATGATTTCTAAAGGATCATGTGATAGACTGGATGTCACATGTGACACTGAAGAATGGAGTAATGATGCTGAAAATTCAGCTTTGCATCACAGAAATAAATGATAATTTAAAGTATAATAAATTGAAAACAAATTATTTTAAATTGTAATAATATATCACAATATTAAATTTTCTGTATTTTTGATCAAATAAATGCAGGCTTGATGAGCAGAAGAAACTTCTTTCAAAAACATTAAAAATAGTAATGTTTCCAAACTTTTGGCCTGTACTGTATCCCCCCAAAACTGCACAACTATAGAGTAAAACATTAATAAAAAGTGATAAACAATGCACCTTAAAACTGACATGATTTTACAAAATCACAGTCTGGGGACTCAGAACTCAGAACAACTGCTAACATTAAGTTTAAGGTAAAAATAACTGCCATGAAAGTATAGTATCTTACTCCTATGCAATAAATTGTTCATTCACTACATCTCTTTACCTCTGTCTTTATCCTCTTCTCTTCCTTTGGCACTGTATCTATCGCAGACTATGCTCATTTATAATGCGTCATGTAAATTTGGCCTTCCGTCACAATCAGGAAACTTTCACCGTGTCTAGAACTGGCGCGAGCTGCCAGGCCCGTTTCTACGAGCTGTGTGTTAACAAAAGCAGTGCTGTCTACATTGGATACGGTGTCGGGCACGCTACACAACAAATTACCAACAACTGATCGTGCGCGCGCTCTGTTTCTGACGCACTTCAAGCACTCGATGGGCGGGGGAAGATTGAAGAGCCAGATTTTTTATTTTTATTTTTTTGCTTTATTTGGTAGTATTTCGAATTAATGGTTTTTAAATAGTAGCCTATTATAAAAAAATATATATATAAAAAAAAAAAAATCACTCGTTCACTCATTCTGGCGCCCCTATGGATGAGTGGCGCCCTTAGCATTTGCCTATACCGCCTGAAACGACAGTGCCGATGATCCAATGCCCCTCCAGTAGATCTGCTCTGACGCCGACTCTGCGCAAAGAGCAGAGACAAAATAATGTTGTCACCAAACCTGACCCCCTCCGGCCCCTGGCTGCGCCTAGAAATTCTGTTCATAAAAATCATGAACAGAACCGGCGACAAAGGGCAGCCCTGCCGGAGTCCAACACGCACCGGGAACAAGTCTGACTTACTGCTGGCAATACGAACCAAGCTCCTGCTCCGGTCGTACAGGGACCGGATAGCCCTTAGCAAAGGGCCCCGAACCCCATACTCCCGGAGCACCCTCCACAGGCCGCCGCGAGGGACACAGTCGAATGCCTTCTCCAAATCCACAAAGCACATGTGGACTGGTTGGGCAAACTCCAGTACTGTAAAAACATACATAACACTTTTGCATCTTGGTCATCGTTTCCCTTGTAAATGGAAGAACTACAGTATAAACATATAGCTTAACTTTCACTGGACGTCTGGTAGGCTAATGTACATTTACACATTCTGAGATGTACTTAAAGTCCTTTTTTTATAAAAATTCTTTTGTATATACACATTTCTTCACACTGTGTAATGAAGGTAAAAGATCTCACTTGAGGCTGCTCCTTCAGCATCTCTTGTGTTCAAGAACACAGAGAGACAAAATAAAGCAGAAATCAACGAGTAGCACACCCGAGCGTTCATCTTCTCAACCTGAGATCTCATGATACACTGCAGGAAAACACACAGATATAGTGGATCAGGAGAATTAGAAGACACTCCTTGGAATGTGTTTTTAAGGATCCAAGGATCTGATGAAACTCACCTGCCTACAAAGGGGTGATCTGGAAGACCCTGATTAGGTTCAGGTGTGTTTGATTAGGGATGGAGACAATTGAGACACAGCAAAACACACTCACTTGTCCTTTCAGCGACAGGGGGGTGTCAGGCTCTTCTTTGAAAAGAATTTATATTGCAATAATCCGATCAGTGTTTGACTATGGATGTACAGTATACAAAACAGCAGCAAAAACTACATTATCTGAACTGGAAAAGGTGCAGGCCCAAGCTCTCCTGCTGTGTAGTGGAGCAAACATCACCTATCCCAGCACTGCAAGTAGAAGTAGCGGTGATGCCTTTAAATCTTAGGAAGTTAAAACTTTCTCTAGCATATTGGGTAAACTTACAAGGGCATCTACACATCATACAAAACTGGAGTTAGAAGAATGCTGGGATTATGGTCGCACTGTGAACACCAGTTTTAGATGGAACAACAATAAAGTAACCGATGACATGGGAATCAGTACTATACCTTGTAGCAAAAAGGTTAACTTGAGCACAATTCCACCTTCTGCTATCCTGTAGTTATTCTGGAAGCTAAAAATATAATCAAGACAGGATTGTATCAAAGTGTACAGCAGTATCTAGAAGTAATGTATAATGACACTGTACAAATATTTACAGATGCATCCAAAGAACCAGCAGGTAAAACCCCGTGGCTGTATACATTCCTAAATATAATGTTATATTACAAAAAAGAACCTCAAACCACCTCTCAATCTTCTCTGCAGAGATGATAGCCATCATAATGGCACTACAGTGGGTAGAAGAAGTGAAACCAAATAAATCTGTTATTTGTTCGGACTCTATTTCTTCCCTAACTAGCATCCAGACTGAATAGTCATAGTTGATACACTGCAGATTCAGACTGAATCTGCATGCAGACAGGATTTTTAAGATGAAGTTCATCAGATGATGTTCAGGATAACTCAACAGAAGCTAATATTACAGTTCACTTGGGTTCCAGCGCACACAGGTATTGAGGGCAAATGAGAGGGCAGACAAGTTGGCAAAAGAAGCACTTAAAGCAGAACAAGTAGAAGTACAGGTTCCACTCAGCTAATCAGAATTGAAAACAATAATTAAAGACGGTATTCATAAACTCTGGCAAGATAAATGGGATAAGGGGGAAAAGGTAGGCATTTATATAGTATTTAACAGAATGTAACAGTTAAAATGATCAGCTCACTTTCACGACAGGAAGAAACCTGGCTCATCAGGCTGAGGTTGGGAGTGAACAGCAGCTTACACACAAAAGGGAAAGATGAGACAGGAATGTGTCCTTATTGTATGGAAACAGAAACTGTGAAGCATGTATTTCTGACATGTAGGCAGTGCTCTGAAGAGAGAGAAAAAATTAAGAGGGTAACAAAGAACACTTTTAAAAGAAACACAACTAGCAAGAAGAATTTAGCCCAATGTAATTATTCCTATTTTTTTCTCTCTCTGGAGGTTGAGCTGAGGTTAAAGCTGGAGGAGCTGAACACGCAGCGCTAGCTGAAGCTTGGGCTCCGATCTCCTTTTTATTATTATTATTATTATTATTATTATTATTATTATTATTATTATTATTATTATTATTATTATTATTATTATATAAATGTATTTATGACTTCCACGCTCGCCATCTCCGAGTAGGGGGAGCTGTAGATCTGGAGCAGGCAGATCTATGGTCCAGACAGTTTCACGCTCCTGCTGTTCCTGATTCGTCCAGTAGGGGGAGGCTTTACAGCCTGAGCCATCAGAACAGAAGTGGGACGAATAAAAGTAAACGGTTAAGTTATTATTGTTCAGCAATCGAAATATTTAGAGTTAATGATTTTCATACTCGATGTCAATGTATTTTAATATGTTAATAGATAGGTCTATAAATGTACTTATTGGCGGTCAAGTAGATGTAAGTAGCAATATTTGCTGATGATATCAGTGTCTTTCTGATGGGTTAAATACTATGATTATTATCTCTGTGTAACTTTATATGTGAATTCAGAACGACATATATATCACTCCGTCTTCTTATTATATATGTCCGTCTAGGCTACAGTAGATCATGTATCATAACATTTACAACATTAAATGTGTAATGTTAATGTAATTTAGTTTTTCTTTTTTTTTTTTTTCAAAAACACTAATTCAGTTGTCTCCTGTAAGCTATGTAGACCAACAGTGAATAGAGGATTAAATAACATTTAGATTATAACCATGTGAGTAGGTTGGCTATACATTAAGAAAACACGCACTCGTCGTTTAAAAAAAAAAACTGGTTTTAAAATGAAAGTGAAAATGTCTCTAAACGGGGCACATTCTACAGGAATCAAAAGCAACATTGCACTTTAAAAAAATGACATTGCAGACAATATTTTCATGTTTAGTCACTGGGGGACGCTCCAGGAGCGAGATCAGCGTCCAGTCAAGGTCAAAATAAAGAAAAAGAAAAAAGTGTCTGAATCATTGGTCTGAATGCAGAAGTAAAAATACCAAATGTAGTTTCATATCATTTTAAACCACAATAAAACAATAAGATTAGCAATACAAATAATAAAACACGGTACAACAGTGTTGTCCCCTCAGAAATATAGGCCTATATCATAATAATTCAGTTCAACAAAAATAAAAAAGAGTGCAGAATATTATGACTAAGTGAGGAATTTGAGTAGGGAATAAATACACAATCCAAACTTTAAAATCTCACTAAATCCACAATAACAATATTAATGTTCAATTTGAGTCTGCTGAGATAATGTCTACAGGATGTGGTCAAAGGAGCTCAAAGTGACAGAATAATAAACGAAATGAATAAAAATTCAAGCAGTGTGAAAAAAATCCAACCACTTGTGCACACTTGAGTCAAGTCAGTTCTTCAGTGGATTGCATTGCAAAAGTTTGGAATGATTATTTAAATGAGAAGCAAAATGAAGAAGCGGAAAAGACACACAAGAACAAGAAAAGTGTGAATCATCTTCTGGATGTCTGATGTTTAGTGAAGCGTTGGCATGGATCTAAAGGCACGACTTCCCAAAACAGCTCAAAAATATAAACAGTAAGCCTAAATAAAGGTGTATTTTTTTTTTCTCGTGTAAGGAACGTCTTGTTTCCACTGTTTGCTTCTGTGGCTCTTGCTGAGTCATAGTTAAAGCCGCTGTGGTCTGACTTTAATTCAGACCAGTTTAATGGCAGAATGACCCAAAAGAATGTGGTTTCTGTTGACAAACGTCTTGCACCTGTTTACAATTGCATGCGGTTGACTGATGTAATGGGTAAATGGGCAAAGGCATTATTCCTTTAAGTCAGATTTGCACTCACAAATTCCACTCACATTTAGTAAATAGGAACTCCAGATTCTCACCCATGGAAAAGCTCTTATTTCTCTACATCTTATAACATAACGAACGTAGCCTATAAAAATGGCATTGTAGTTAAATACCCATATGCATGAAAACAAGTGATAAACGTTTACAGAGGTTACTTTCTTGTGATGTTATTAAGAGCTGAGGAATTAAAACTGGGATGCGAAACTTGTCGCAACATCAGTATTTTGGTAGCTGCGCGTTCATGTGTTACATCATCTCGAGACGCGCTTCGCGGAGGCGCGCAGAATGAAGAGGTTTTTTTTTTTTTTGATAGCCTACCTGAAGACTTTTTTCTTTTTGGCTCTAAAGTTATCTAGACACAGCTAAGATAATGGGCCCATATTCAGAACGCGACTTGTTTCATGAAATCTGTTATTAATTGTATCCGCTTACTTGCCTTTATCTCCTCTACATAAAAGGTGCATTCACACACACACACACACACACACACAGATACACGCACACAATAATTTTCTATCTCAGACGGTTGAAGAAAATGATTCACGCGCTAGTTGTGTTCGTTTTATGTTTTGTTCCTCTGATTGGTGAGTAGCTAATAAACTTTTGACCTGTCTGTAGCCTAAAGGGTTGCGATTTTTAGCATTTAAAGCATTTAGAAGATTTACATGTTTACGTCTTGTGTCGTGCATCTCCAGAAGTGTTTGGCGCCGAGACAGATGAGATGGTGTCAGCGATGGAGGGAGATTTTTTCACTCTCAGAACCGGTCTTACAGAAATACAGAGAGATGATGAGATCGAGTGGAGGTTTGGATCGAGCAGAACTCGTTTAACCAGAATAACAGCAGGAAACATTACAACATACAATGAGGAGAAATTCAGAGACAGACTGGAGATCTCACCATCACAAACATCAATAATAAACACACTGGAGTTTATCAGCTGAGCATCATTATCAGGAACAAGAAGTCAACCAAGCGTTTCGCTGTCAGTGTTTACGGTGAGATTAAGATGTAGATGTTGTAAATAATATATAATTTAATAATATAACATTTTCTAGTTTTGTTTATGTTTCCCCTTTGTTTCCCAGCTCCTGTGCCTGTTCCTGCAATCTTCAGTGATATTTCACAATGATTTTATCATCAGAAATTTATCATCTGAAAGATCTTCGAGGATCTTCCTGTGTTCAGTGTTCAATGTGAGTCATGTGACTCTCTCCTGGTACAAAGGAAACAGTTTATTGTCCAGCATCAGTGAGTCTGATCTCAGCATCAGTCTCTCTCTACCTCTGGAGGTGGAATATCAGGATATAAACACCTACAGCTGTGTGATCAACAATCCCATCAGAAACCAGACCACACATCTGGACATCAGCAAACTCTGTCAAATACATTCAGGTAGCCTAAATCCAGTTTTGTGCATTTTTGTGAAATATATTTAACAATGCATTTTCTTCAGTGCTTGATTTAGTGTGTTTCCTCAGACTGCGACCTTTGTTTCGACGCTCCTGAAGCTGTGATCCGACTGGTCGTCACTGCTTTGATAAGTGTAGCTGCTGTGACCGCTGTTGTTCTCCTGGTTAATGACATCAGAAGATCCGGAAGAACACAGACAATGAAACGCTGATGTACTTCATATAGTACAGCAATAATAAAGAGTTTGTTTCTTTCTCTTTCTGCCTCTATTTTTTTAAGTATTTTGTTCATTATTTATTTCAGTGTCATAGTCTGATGCAAACATTGCCATTTAGGTTTATAAAAATAAAATGAAATAAAAAAATAGGTAAAGCACAAAAAGGCCATTTCAGGTGGTATGACATGTCTTTAACACCGTCTAATATTTCTTTATGCCTGCGGCAATTATAAAATCTTCCAATCCATCCGGAGTGGTAGCACTCCAGAAAGCATCCTCATGCTTTTCACTTTGACTTCTTACAGTCTCAGTTTTGTCAGTTAAAGTTTGGCTTTATTGTGTATTTGCACAAAAATCAAACACTGCATGAATTGAACAAATGAACAGATGCAAACAACTGAGTTTTAGAGGAATAGTCAGTATTTATGCAATTATTAATGGCACAGAACATAAGTGACACTTTGCACCTGTAAGACCAATCACAATTACCCAATAATTGTTCATATTTTGTTGAACGAAAAAATGACAGCAATGAATAATGAATAATACAAGCAACAACAATTTACAAGCTCATTAGAATATGAAAGCTTTTTAATTATTATGATAATTATGATTATGAAATTATGTTGAAAAACGAAAGTTCATATAAATTATGGCCTAGAAAGCATGCAAAGCGCACTCCAATTATTATCACTAAAAGCATCACTCATTTTAGTTCATTGCAATCTCACAAAGTTCTGTTGAAATCAATGAAGCTCTCTAAACTATACAATGAATCTTTTATTTAGGCTATATCATGTCTGCACTTATGAGATTCACAAGCGTGCAAAACTCCAGGGCCCGTATTCATAAAGAATCTTAATGCAAAAAGTAGCTCCTAATGACAAAAATCCTAAGACAATTGTTAGTAATGTAGGCGTTTACTCTTAAAATTAAAGAAAAAATCCTAGTAAAGAAAAAAGTAATTCAGAAAACATCTTAACCCTTAAAAGAGGTCTTAAGATCAAACTTGTTATAGGAGCACAGACGAGGACTTTTAAGAGGCTTAAGAGTTTCTTTGGCAGAGGAGAAAATGGCAAAAAGATGAAGAGGCAGAAGAAATGTGTTGCAGACAATAGATGACAGTGAGTTAATAAGACGCTATAGATTAGATCATGCAGGGATCATGTTTGTGACTGATCATATTAGAGACGTGCTAACATCTCCGACACAGCGCAGAAATTCCATAGTGCCAGAAATTAAAGTAATCACTACATTACGATATTTGGCAACTGGGAAAATGCAACAATGCAATAGTGATGATTTGGGTCTGTCACAACCTTCTGTAAGCAGAGTGATCACACAAACAATTACAGCACTTTCCAGAACATCTTATTGTGTCGCAGTTCATTTCGTTTCCACTGGACATTCCCGCCTTGCAGGCTCAAAAAAACTGCATTTATGAATATAGCAGGCTTGTAGGTTCGCACAAGCAGGGGGAATGAACCGTTAATTGTTTGTGCTATACGCTTCCATGTCTGCTTCTTGTCCCTTGCTGTGACACCCGGCCCGAATTTTCCTTTAAGAATGGCCTTGTGTTCATCCACTAACTGGGCTAACAGTAAACACTGTTCCTCTGTCCAGTTTGGCTTTCTCGCGCTTCTTGGTTTTGATTCCATGTTTGATACATTCAAACCAACATTCAAACCGTCACTTAAATAGGACAGCAATCACTGTAATTGGAAAGAGTGGAACAATTTTTATCATTCTAAGCCAATCAAATACCTTATAGGACATTAAAAGCATGGTAAATAAAAAAAGGATTTATATACACACATATAATGTGTGTTTGTGTGTGTGTGCGAGAGAACGGTCAAATAGGAAAAAGTACGCATGTAAATTCAAAGTGAGAATTAGAATAGACCCTACACTTAAAATCACTATTTCTCCTTCTTGGTCAACCAACCAATCACAGTCTTCAAAAGATTGTGTCATATATAGCAACAGGGTCAACCCCGCCTCCTCACTAAGATGAAAGTTTTTGTCTTTTCCTTACTCAGAGTTGCTCTCAGATCGGTCCCGAATCGCTCTTAAGCTGACTCCTACGTAAAAGTTTTTAAACTAAATTAAGAGTTTTCTGAGAGGATTCTTAGAATCTTTATGAATACGGGCCCAGTACTTTCAACAGTAAGTGAATTCTGAAAAATAATGTTTCTGATTGGCTACTGCGTTGAGGAGATCAACAGATATATCTTTGATTGGCTACATTGTTCAATGTCTCAAAAACACACACTGGGTTGGCTAACTGCTCCAATTGCAGCGGGACTGACATTCGCAGGGTAATTGTCCCCCTAATGTCGCCCATGCTGATGAGTGTGTAATGTAACAACAACCAAACCTTGCTTATCTGTTATAGCAAATACAGCACATGTTCATTTGCACAGCTTAACTATGTTTATATTGTTAAAGTAGTTATGTATGTACTGTTATGGATGGATTCATGCTGATCCTGAGGTTGATTCAATTGATCTTCACTGACACCTGTTATAAAATTACAGAAAGAGACAAAGCAACAACAATATAATTTTACTATTTGCAGTATGCGGACCTTGCATGCATTCACACACATAAAGAAAACACATTCTTTCAAAAGTGAAAAATAAAAACTCAACAGGTACAGCATAAAAAACTGAACTGATCAATAGCTTACCGCACTGGAGTTCCTTGCTTAGATAATTTCGTGATCTGGAAGCAAACACAGATTTAAATCTATTGTAATTCCTGAACTTCACTAAGACGGGCGGAAAGATGTGTAATTACTGAGAACACAACAATAACATTTGTTTTCTTTTAGCAGTATAGCTGTTTTTGGAGTCAGGGCTATCTTGATAGCTAAACTTATTTTCTTACACTTTTAACCTTCCTTCAAGGTTAGTTGTAAAGCCTTCTCCAGAAAGTATTAAATGGCAAACTTCAAGACTAGTCATATTTCTTTAGTATTTATAAACTGTTTGCTCTTGAGTCTAAATTAGAGCATCACAAGATCAGCACTGTATTTAATATCCCTGTATTAATGTTGTTTCTTTGAGTTGCTGTTTATCATCTGCATGGACAAACTTCATACAAGTACATCATATGCATGATACAAACAACAACAAAAATACTGCTGAGATCAATCACATATCATATTTGCAGTAGCTTTGTTAATTAGATTGGTCATCAGATTCATGTTTTTTTACATGTTATAATAACTGTGGGTGATACTTACCTTTGCAGCGATAGTAAGTCACAAGAGCCACAAGCAATGTCACTAACACTACACAAACACATATCAGTGCTATATAACCTGGGTGAAGACCTGATACTGTAATGATAAAGAGAGACAGTCATTAGTGTGAATGTGTCTGATCAACAGTAAAACACTATAGGAATATCAGCACTATATAACCTGAGTGAAGATCTGATACTGTAATGATAAGGAAAGACAGTCATTTGTGTGAATGCGTCTGAGTAACTCACCAGTGACAGTAACAGTGATGGTCCTCTGTAAGGTGTGTATGCTGTTGCTCATGTGTAGATGATAATCTCTAGAGTCTGTGGTTCTGGAGCCACTGATGGTGAGATCTCCAGTCTCACGACTGAGCTCCAATCTGCCTTTAAATTTCCCTTCAGCACTGTCATATAATAAGAACTGATTTGTCATTTTACTAATTTTAGCCATGAGATGATCTTCAAACTTCCATAATATCAGATCATATTCCTGTATTTTAAGAACACTAGAGAGTAGAATGATAGATTTTCCTGTCATAACTGATACGTTCTTCATGCCACCTGTAAGCAACAAACACATACAAAGAACAGGTTACACTAAAATGCATGACATACTGTAAGATTTGGGAATATATTACTAATATTATCAAGAAGATCTGTGTCAATTAGACAAATACATCAACACTTGATTGCAACAGTGCATTGTTACTCGAACACACTGTAATAGCCACATATATAAAGTATTGTACATAAGCAAATTGAAGAAAATAAAATATTAATCATCCTCATAGCTCCAAATAGTTTTGGCCATTTCAGATTCGAATACAGACAAAATATAACAGCAGCACAGTTTTGGTGACAGTGTTTGGATCACACTTAATAGAATGAACGAGCATATAAAAACTATCAAACCCGAGGCTTTGGTTCAGTTTTACTATTCAATGATGATCAACTAAAATAGTTGACACTGATGAATTTTTGATGGCTGATGGTACTCATTTTCATTAATTGTGCAACTGGTATTTCAAGATGCAAAAGATGAAAGACATAACGATATATATAGGCTGTGTTAGGGCGGATCGTGAAGGAGCTATAGCCCCAGCAGACACTTGCTTAGACTCGGCACAGCCCCTCAAGGATTTCCTAATGGTGTTCCTGAAATTATTAATAATTTCAATAATTTCATGCAATTTATAATGTTAATCTAATGTGAATAATAGTCCTAATATAGCCTATGCCCCCCTCCACCGAGAGGGACTGACACTTGATGGTCAGAAATAGATTGGCCTATGTGTTAAATATATCATGTGGCTGAATTTGAGTGCTATTTAGATTATAGCTTATAGACGTTCATTACTTTCACTCAATTTATTTTGTTTTTAAGCACCCCCACTGAACTGTTAAAATTAGAAAATTAACTCCAGATATTACACAATAGTAAGTTATTAAACCTAACAACAAAATCAATCATAAAACTGTGTAAATACAATTCGAAAACGGTGAAAATGTTAACCTTTTTAATTAGGCTATTCATGCCCCAGTGCATGATGAGAAAAACAGGATCATAACTTTGATATTTACTTAAAAATTAATTGTAAACATAACAAACAATTCCAAATAAAATATGCTTATAATTTCAAACTTCAATTTCTACGAGGCTAAAAATTGATTAGTAATATATGATTTACTTTACTTTTTATATTCTTGCCTAAACGTTATTTAATGTAGACATTAAACATGTTTTAATGTAGTAGGTCTATTGACTTCACCACACAAACTTTTTTATCAGTGTATTGGTGCCTGCAGGCTGTTTTTTTAACGTTGAAATTCCAGTGAAAAATCACATTTAGCTGGTGTTAATTTGAGCAGATGAACTGTTCTCTAAAATATGATAACAAAAATATAATCTTACAGTAGATTTGAGCTACTCACCAAGAGTAACTTTGAATTTCCTGTGCAAGATAATACTGATGGTGTTGATCTCCACCTTATAAACTCCAGACTGATCTCTTCGGATGTTTCTGATGGTGAGATCTCGGGTCTGATCGTTCAGTTGGATGTTACTCCATCTCGAGTCGGCAGCGCTGTTTAAGTCAGCAATGAGGGTGCCTTGATTTCCAAACCACCGTATCACATCATCTCTCTGTATTTCAGTAACACCAGTGTGTAGAGTGAGAGAGTCCCCTCCTTCACTGACACTGACTCCACAACATCTGTCTCAACAACAAACACATGTGGAGAGCAAACAGAAGCATTTTAAAGCAGAGATTGATCACTGCAAGCAAATTTTTAAAAGTAGTAATGTGTGAAAGCCTGAACATATACTGAAAATTCTTGATATAAAATATTTAGCATTTAAAAAAAAGGAAAACATTAAAACATTTTAATATAAAAATTATGTTACTGGATTATGGTATTATTTGTAATGAGAAAAAAAGCATGAATTTGAATACCACTATATTTAAAATGGTGCCAGTAATTTACTGTATAGACAATGTTATATATATATATATATATATATATATAAAAAAAAGATCAATCCATCAATCAATTTATTAACGACTGCTTATCATGTTCTGTTGGCTCTTTCACTCTGACCCTCGTTAATTAAATATTACACTGAGTCTAATTATCAGTATAAAGTTCCCTGAACTCAAAATCAGTATCAGGAAAAGATAACACAACACACCTTATGTTTTCAATCGGTAATTGAATTTTTTTTTATTTTATTTTATTATTATTATTTTTGAAATTGACAAAAAACAACAAAGGAAGTACAATTCCACTTAATTTAACTGAATGTTCATTATTAATGTTTTTTATCTTTCAGAATTTTCAGGGACTTCCTTATAGTAGAATAATTATCATCATTATATTTCACATTATTACAACAACAAAAGAAATGAGTCAATATTGTAACTATCTATGCTATTAATCATTATGTGTATATATATATATACACATAATGATCATATATATATATATATATATATATATATATATATATATATGCTTTTCCGAGGATTTTTCATGTTTAAAAACAAACAAAAAAACTAACAGAATTAATTCATTAATTAATTTAAAAAATTTAACATTTAAAATATAAAGTCATGATAATTTTTTGGAAAATGAGCTGATTTGATGAAAACACACATTTAACAACCTTTTTTTTTTTTTTTTTTTTTTTTACAACAAAATATAAATAGTTCACTCTTCAGGGTAAAACTAGTGATATTTTAATTCCAATAAACACACTGAAAACCCTAATAAGTTGACTGAACTAAATTGATTGAGTAAACTCGTTGCCTCAATTTAATTGAGTAATGGAGTCTCCCAAAACTTACATATTTAAGTTTATTTAACTTGACGCTTTTGTAGACTCTACCTAAATCAGAGGTTTTAAATGTTGATACTTGATTCATTTGAAGTCACCATTGTGGTGGAAAGTGTTTGGTTTAGTTGGGATCTTGGTCCAGTTGCTGCTGGGTTGGTGTATTTTAAAATGCTGTTTTTGTGGTGAAAAAAGACAAATTTAAATGAGCTCAGGTGTTATCAGATGTTTTTTGTTGATGAGAAAGTCATCACATAATACATATTTGAGATCATAAAATAAGTTTTGTTTGATATTTTTAACAGGCACCAGGAGTGAAATACTTATTTTGAAGATGGACAAAATGAATGCGTTTGAAATAATTTGAGTAAAAGAATCAAGTACTCACACACACAGACTTCTAGATTTAGCATATGCATCACAACAACGGTGACAAACAAAAGAGCTCCATAGCACAAACTCATCCTTATTTTACAGCCTTTTTTGTTCTGATTGTCACCATTGATGTGATGCATATCCAAAATCTTGATGTCTGTTTGTGACGATGTGATCTGTTTTCAAAAAGTAAGTACATTATTTTATCTACTAGGTTTCTATCCATAAAAGTGAATCCACAGTTGCAGCAATACATTTTATTTTAACTTGTCACCATTACAGGCAAGATGTGCATGTCTGATCTCAACTCTCATTGCCACAATAACAGTGTTTTACAACACACATGTTACAACAGCAAGAGACAAGCTAACACCAATAAAGAGCTGATGACACCTGAGCTCATTTAAGTTTGTCTTTCTTCACCACAAAAACAGTGTTTTAAAATACACTGTTACAGCAGCAAAAGACAAGCTTACACAAGGAGTAACTGGACCAAGATCCCAACTAAACCAAACACTTTCCACCACAATGGTGACTTCAAGTGAATCAAGTATCAACATTTAAACCTCTGTTAATTCTCAATAAGAGCTTCTCTAGATGTCTGACAGAAATAAAGTCACAGAAAATCTTGTAAGGAGATCTGTGAACGTCTATATCGGACGTACAGAAGACATAAAAAACATTTTAAAAAAGACATCATAAAACATTCTGCCTCCTCAGTGGACATCTTTTCAACGTCTGCAAAGACATAAAAAGATGTCCACTGGACGTAACTTTGCCCAATGGATTAGGTTGATGTTAAAATACGCAAACATAGTAATTTTATTGTTAGGTTTACTCAAAAAAGCGCTAGCGATAAGTTGCCTTATTTTTTTAAGTTGACACAACTTTTTTTTTTTTACAGTGGTATAGGGTTTACTGTATTTTCATAAATATTGTGACATTTTGTCAAAAGGTCAAAGTTTAAATATGCTGTTATTTGTTTTACTTCAGTGTGCAAAAAGTGTGCGGTCAAAAATAAGAACATAATTTTCTGTTAAATGTACATGTTGAGTTAACTTAACTATATAAGTACACTTGAAATTAATACCAAGTTAAGTGAACATAATCGTTTAAGTACATTAAATAAGCACCAAGTTTGGTGAACTGAGTGATTTAAGTACAATCTACAAAACCGTCAAGTTAAATAAACTTAAATATGTAAGTTTTGGAAAACTCCATTACTCAATTAAATTGAGGCAACGAGTTTAGTCAATCAATTTAGTTCAGTCAACTTATTAGGGTTTTCTACAAAAGCGTCAAGTTAAATAAACTTAAATATGTACGTTTTGGGAAACTCCATTACTCAATTAAATTGAGGCAACGAGTTCACTCAATCAATTTAGTTCAGTCAACTTATTAGGGTTTCCAGTGTATTGGTCTAACGAGTTAAGCAGTAACGTTAGCTGCCATGTTCTTTCTCTCAAAGGAAAACGATTGGGCCACTTCATCAAATACTATAAGTTGTCGTTTCAATAATCATACCATATCAAAATCACGTACCACAAGGATAACATATTTCACTAGTAGAAATCATGCAAAACAACTTTATATCTACATAACTTTACTCACCTAACATAATACACTAAAAAAAAAACGTCATCTTGAAATGTAGTTCAGCAAACCAAACAGACCAAAAGGACGAATTTTGTAATCCACCAATCAGTGCTTTTGTTCTCTTGTTGCTAGGCAGAATTCCTCCCATGGCCAATCACATTAAAGGAAGAACAGAGTGACGTTGAGTTTTTCCAAAGGATTACTCATGATTTTGAGCTCACAACACTTGAAATCTTAAGTTTATGCATTTTGAAGGTAATTTAGTTAAATTAACTAATATTTTTAAGTGGCAGGGCCAAAACGCAAAATTTTAAGTAATGTCTAGTCAATATTACTTGATTTTTTAAGTCCGATATACACGTTCTTTTTCACCACAAAAACAGCGATTTGAAATACACCAACCCAGCAGCAACTGGACCAAGATCCCAACTAAACCAAACACTTTCCACCACAATGGTGACTTCAAATGAGTCAAGTATCAACATTTTAAACCTCTGAGTGATTTAGGTACAGTCTACAAAAGCGTCAAGTTAAATAAACTTAAATATGTAAGTTTTGGGAGACTCCATTACTCAATTAAATTGAGGCAACGAGTTTACTCAATCAATTTAGTTCAGTCAACTTATTAGGGTTTTCAGTGTATAGTATATATTTTTATAATACTTTGCCGGTGTAGGGGAATTTACAGTTAAAACCCAAGGACCAGATATGTCGCAATGAAGACCAGGAGTCAGAGATGAGTTCAATTAATAATAATAATTTTACTTGAAGAAAATAGTTTGCAATTTCATCAGCAGAAGTCAGCTTCAATACTCTCGACGGAGTTCGTAGGCTGCCCCCGTACAACTCAAAATGAACCACAGTTATACCCTGACAGAGGATACTAATAACTCCTTCACCGGTTTGCATTGAACACCAAAACAGCTTCTTTCATTTTTTTATTTTATTTTTTCCATTTGAGAGATGGAACCATGGACGAATTAAAGCTTTATTTTATCCAAAAATGGAAATTCTGTCAATAATTACTAATACTGATTTTTTTTTAAGAAAGATGCTATGTTAAAGATATTATATGAGAATAACATTCTTAACTTGATCACTACTTGATTGTTTATTTTGAGGAGGCCAATTTCAATACAAAATAGCCAATTGTCTCCAAATGTAGTCTATTTAATTACAAATTACATTTCCTTTTAATTTAATTTAGATTGTTCAGCAAAATACAAAGTAGATAAAAATAAAATAAAAATAGGCTAGGCGACGTATTTATTCATTAAATACGCATTTCAGAGCATTTAATTAAAATAGTCCATCATTAAGACCCACTCCACCTAGCCTAGTGTTACAACATCATTCAGTAAAGCACTTTAATTAAAGTGATAATTACGAAATGGTGGTTTGTCTCAAGGGCGTTTACTATTTCCGGTTTATTGGATTAACAGACTAACTAACTGGTGTTGTCAGTTTTAATATAAAATAGTGATGCGCAGAATATTAAAGCCCATCAGCGCCCTCTAGTTTTCACTATTAAACACACACTTGCACAAGTTAACGCCACCAAATACTGCCATGTGTCATTATTCATATGAGACTCATCACAACATCTATTTATAGATAAATAAATATCTTAAAAAATGTTAGGAAACAATGGAGATATAAAAGAATAATAGCAAATGCGTAGTATTATCTATTTCCAGTTCATTGCCTACTGAAACCGATAGTGCTAAATGTATTACAAATAAAACTGACTAACCGTCCACGAATAATAAAACCCACAAAAGGAGAGAATGGTTCCGCATTTTAAACCCGCTTCTGACCGCATCCAAACTGAATGACAGCAGTGATTGAGTGATTAGGGACTCCAGAAAAACCTCCCGAGTCACGTGGCTTCTGCGAATATACTACTGTCTTACGTCATGCATTTTCAAAGCGTCTCAAAAGGTCAAATATCTTATAAACGACACACAGAGGCACACCTTTATGAATATCAATGAACAAACTAACACAAAGACGCAAAATAATTTGCATGTGGAAGTTTACTGTTTCTTTATATAATAATTATCTTTCACATATTTTGTAAATTTAAGATTTGAAAGTAAAACCAAACCCATCAATCCCAGTAAGAGCAGCAAATCAGTTTCTAAAGTACATTTAAATTCATGTTACATTTATACATTTACATTTCATAGTCAGATCTGATCACATGACAAACTGATAGAAAACACAAAATATTTAGTTATAAGGCTACTTAACACTTGAAAAATACAAATATAAAAATAAATACATTAAACTCAAAGTTCCAAACTGCAAAGGGAGATTTCAAATTGAGGACATTTTCTCCCACATTTATACACTGATCAGCAAATGTTAAAAAAATAAAGAAACAAATGCTGTATTTCCAGTGTTTCGTAATAGCAATGCTAAAGCTGTAGTGTCTTCTATTATTATTTGGTTAAACAGTCACTTTATAGATACAATTAAGCCATTTACATGCTCACAGAAAAAGGTATATCATTTTGAAAATGACAGTGCTAGACATAAATAAAACATTATTTCAGCAGAGGCATGTCTGTGAACACATCACAGGCTCAAGGATATGTACAAAAACAACATTCACATACATTAGCTGCACTTTATATAGTGAATATTTTCAGAAATAAGCACATCAGCCAGAAAAACACTATTGTGATGCACATATAATGTATACAGTACAGCTAGCAAGTTCTTGGTCATTCATAATAATAAAAGCATATATGACACATTTCTCATCCACGTTAATAGCATTATTCCAACTCCATATTGGAGCTGCTGCATCTCTCTTCACTCATCAAAGGAGACTCAGCTGACTCTTTAGGTATGTTCCGACTGGAATCTATAAGAAAGCAAAGAATAATCACCAAAGATGTGAAGAGATAATGTTGCTATACTACTACACAAAAACATAATGGGAATTCATAAAGTGCATCTTAATGATGATATATATAAGCTAATCTGAGCTACTCACCCATGACAGAAACGTTGAATTTTCGGTATATTTCCACTCTTCCACTAGTGGCGATCTGTAGTTGATAATCTCCAGAGTCTGTGGTTCTGGTGTTTGTGATAGTCAGAGATCCAGTCTTACAGTCCAGCTCCAGTCTGTTTCTGAACTTCTCTTCAGGACCATCATAAGTCTTCTGACAGATCTTACCGGCTGCTCTGCTGATTTTCGCGATGACTTTGCCTCCAAACTTCCACTCGATCACATCATCTCTCTGTAGTTCAGTTCGATCGGTGTCGAGAGTCACAGGTTCTCCCTCTATCACCGATTTGTGTATCAATTCTGTTTTATCAACAGACATTAGTCAAAGCCAGAATTCCAATAAACATCATTTTGGCAATACGAAATAAAGAAAAGTCCATTTAAAGTATTCTACATGAATTATGTTCACACGTAAGCACAGGAAGCGGAGTGTTATCTGAAGGAAACACTCACCCGGTTCCTGCGCCCCTGTAGACTGACAGCAGTTATACGACCTCAGTTTCCCCAACAAAACTAGGAACAAAGGTAAAGCCACACAACCCCTCTTAAATGCATCTCATTGGTCTCTGTTTTCAACCACTTGAGTATTTTTACAATTAGAGTCTTTTGTAAAAAAAAATTTACTACTAAACTACTATAATAATTACACCTAAAGAAACATCTAAATAAAGTTAATTGAAAAGATTTGCATTTGTGTTACTTACAGTTCCTGTTGTGACAGTTTTTAAAGCCCACAGCCAAACACCAAACCCCCACCATAAACAAAAGTACTATAGCGATTGACATCCAAACTACATGTGAGTGGCATTCCGTAATTGCTAAAAAAAAAAAAAAAAACAAACAAAATAAATTATGGAAATTAGCACAATGTTGGCAACCTAGCTCACATACTGGCACAAATAAAATGAGAATATTTGGCTAAATGCATCTTATTTAAATACATTAACACTATATACAATAGAATAGAATATATAGTGCAGTATAAAATAGCCCGTGATCCTCACCACTAACGGTAACGTTGAATCTCCTGTATTTGGTCCCGGTGTTATTACTGATCTGTAGCATATAAAACCCTGCGTGTTTGGGTCTGATGTCTGTGATGGTCAGAGATCCGGTCACTTTGTCCATTTTCAGTCTGTTGCTAAACATCTCGCTGTCACCAGCATCTAATGAGACTTCACGGGTTTCTCCATCGATTTTAGCGATGGCGGTCACATCCCTTTGACACGGGACGTGATGAAGCGGATTATCTACGCAGTCTTTGGCGGCCCGTCCAAAATTCCACACGATCAGATTGTCTCTCTGTACTTTAAAGTTAGTGTTTAGAGTGACGGATTCTCCCTCCTTTGCTGATACAGGCTTTATTTTCTCTGCATCTGGATCAAACACACCTGGAAGAGTTTCACAGTTGATTACTTGCACCAAAAAGACACCAAATTAAGTTTCAGTTTCATTCAGATTTATATAGGAACCAGACCACCTAACAACAAAGTGGTCTCAAAAAAAAAACCCAAACTGTGGGATTCTTACTATGGGAGTGGGCTGCCAGGTCACATGACAACAAAGAGAGAGAGAGTTTGGAGGCCAAACAGAGGGAATGAACTGCACAACCCTATAGTGAGCCATTTCAAGAAAGGCTGGTCGTGACGGGACTTTCTTTCACGCATGGATTTATCTTCAAAGGATAGTTTCAATGTAATGAGAAAATCCAGGTGAGATCTATCCATTTGCTTCAACCCAAAAAAGTCGTGTCTAGAAATTCTCAGCTATCTTGGTATGAGTTTGGAAATGCATATGAACAAATTGTGTTTCAATTCATCTATAATTTGTAAGAATTTTTAACAATTTAATGCTTTTTATTTGCACGTCAAACTAAAATTGAACATTTCACAACTGCATATTACTTTCCAACTTTATCCAATGTGGCAATTCCACAACTAGTTCAGATTTCTGTTAAATATAATCATCAATGCACTCCTCACCTATTACAGTCACATTGAACCTCCTGTTCCAGGAGCCGCTCGGGCTCCTCATTTCCACTTTATAAACTCCGGAGTGGTTAGTTCTGATGTTCCTAATGGTCAGTGATCCAGATTCAGTGTTTAACTCCAGTCTGTCTCTAAACCTCCCATCATTTCCGTCTTTTGTGGAGAACGTTTGGGAATCCTTGTCGATCTGAGCTATGATAGTGTTTTCAAACGTCCACAGTATTTTTTCTTTTTGTACTCGATCAAGACACATGTCTAGATTGACGGAATCTCCCTCCATCACTGATATTGACTTAACGCCATCTGTCTCAAAACCAAACACACCTAGAAAACAAATACACAATTAATTTATAACAAAATAACTCCTATTGCACGGTAAACACATATAATCACTATATTGTATCTAACTAAATGTGAATATGGGCCACAAAAGTGGTCAGTTTTAATTTTCAGTGCCAATTTTTCGAAATTGAGATCTATACAGCATCTGAAAGCTAAATAAATAAGCTTTCAATAAAGGTATGGTTTGTTAGGATCGGACAATATTTGGCCGAGATATAACTATTTTAATTATCTGAGGGTAAAAAAAGATCAAAATACTGAGAAAATCACCTTTAAAGTTTTCCAAATTAAGTTCTGAGGTAATGCATAGGCCTATTACTAATCAAAAATTATGTCTCGATATATTTACGGTAGGAAATTTATTAAACATCTTCATGGAACATGCTTAATATTCTAACAATTTTTGGCATAAAACAAAAATCGATCATTTTTATCCATACAATATATATATATATATATATATATATATATATATATATATATATATACAGTACAGACCAAAAGTTTGGACACACCTTCTCATTCAAAGAGTTTTCTTTATTTTCATGACTATGAAAATTGTAGATTCACACTGAAGGCATCAAGGGCTATTTGACCAAGAAGAAGAGAGATGGGGTGCTGCGCCAGATGACCTGGCCTCCACAGTCACCGGACCTGAACCCAATCGAGATGGTTTAGGGGTGAGCTGGACCGCAGACAGAAGGCAAAAGGGCCAACAAGTGCTAAGCATCTCTCGGGGAACTCCTTCAAGACTGTTGGAAGACCATTTCAGGTGACTACCTCTTGAAGCTCATCAAGAGAATGCCAAGAGTGTGCAAAGCAGTAATCAAAGCAAAAGGAGGCTACTTTGAAGAACCTATAATATGACATATTTTCAGTTGTTTCACACTTTTTTGTTATGTATATAATTCCATATATAATTCCACATGTGTTAATTTGTAGTTTTGATGCCTTCAGTGTGAATCTACAATTTTCATAGTCATGAAAATAAAGAAAACTCTTTGAATGAGAAGGTGTGTCCAAACTTTTGGTCTGTACTATAAATATTTTCTTTTGCTAAAAATATACCACAGCGATTTAAGAGTTTAAGTAAGTTTTTTTTTTACTCCAGGGTCACAAATGTAAAATGCTCGGTCAGGCTTATGTAAAACTTTCTTAACCATACATAGTAAATAAATAATAAAACAGTAACATTACCTGAATCCAAATTTGACTGTAAAGGCTACGTAAATAAGTTTCACAGTTATAAACAACTGGATTTGCTGTAGCTAGGTAAAGAAGATGTATAGATTTTTTTTTGAGTGTTTATAAAGTGGGTAAATAAAAGTGTTTGCACACACAACGGATTATGACGTAAACGTACGCAAACTACGTGCAAAGCACATGCGGTAGATCGGGAAAATATATCAATTGTGTCGATGCATTTATGGAACACTCCCTCCAAAAATCTAAACATTTAAGGTGTATACACGACTTACTACTGCTATAAAAGCGTTCGAAAATATTTTAAATGTCAACAAATGCACATCACTTCCTGGTTTCATTGAGTAAAACGAAAATGACCAAAAATGAACAGAATTCCACGACTTACCATTAGCGAAAAACAAGAAAAAAACGAGGAAAATGAGATTCTTCATATATCTGACCATCTTAATAAAATGTGAGTTTACCACGGCTATTATTTAAATAAATCTGAGAAGACCGGCCGTTTAATTCTGGGTGTAGTTTCCTAGCCACTGCCAAAATGACTGACAGAGAACTACAAGCTAAAACCCCAATTGAAGACCGATAGCGAAATTCATAGAGGATTTTTCATAACGATGGCTGTGCTGAAAGAAAAACCAATGCGTTTGCTTTTTGATGGGGGAAAAAACCGCCGAAAACATCTGCTGTATGTGTTTACAGCGCCTTCTAGGGACTGGATCTGTTAGATCTGGTTAAGGTGGATCAGATCAACATCAGCAGTGAACACAAGAACAGGAAAAGACCCTTCGACCACCTAAGCACCACTTCCTCTTCTACCTCCCTTTGATTAACAGATGTATCCATTGCTGGTTCTGAAAATGACAGTTTCAAAATGTATGTTCTGAAAATGTTTCAGAAAACAGCAAAAGACAGAACATTAATAAGGAACATGAATGTGTTACAATAAACATTTTTTCGTCTTCTCAAATATCTGACACAATTGAAAACATGTTAATCGTAAGCTATATAAAAAAACTGATTAATGCCTCTGCATATATTCCTTCTTTATTCATTCAAATATTTCCCAATATACAAAAAAAAGGCATCGTTTTCTGTTACAGCTTAGCAGCCTAACAACATGAATTGGGGGGAATGGTAATTCAATGAATTTACAAATAAGTGCAACAACTTTGGCATTCATTTTACTTATGAATCTCTAGGATTAAAAAAAAAGCCTGACTTTCACAATAATAAAAGTAAAAAAAAATACCTATACATAACAGGAAACATTCACGACCCAAATCACTGTTCACAAGAGGAAAGTGAACAAGAGTTTATCATAATGTATCTCCATGTAAACATAGTATCAGAGTAACAGGAAAATATAGATCTTAAAAACATAAAAATAAAAATGAGTTACAAAGTTTCCATAATACTATGGGGGGGGGGGATAAAAAAATCATTTGCAGATTTTAACCAAAAAACAGGCTCATCCCTTAAGTCATTTGCACATGCAGAAAACATGTATCACACAATCTCCTTTTATAACCAATTAAAAAAAAAAAGGAATATAAGTTTTTTTTTTTTTTTTTTTTTTTAATGGCACCTGCTGATGTCAGGTGATCTAAAGAATTTCCATCTAAAACCTTAGAAGCTGCAGTCAACGGTCCCACCAGCCACCATTATTATATATGTATCAATAACAGGCATGATATCTTGTAATTATACGCAAGAAAGAAGTGTACCATAAATACTAGGATTCATGATCAGCATGTAATGCAAACTGTTCCAGTGAATGTACAACATAAGTAAGCATATTCTCTATTCTCTATCACAACTCAGCAAAACACAGGTTGATTTCATCCACAGTTCATGTTACAGAAGTACTGAACTATTTCTGTCCTTTCAATGGATCCTGTACCCCGTTCCCTTTCACATCACCTGAAAGGAAGCACAGAAAGAGTTATAAAAGACGGTATAAATTACATTTGCACAAGAGAACGTAAACTAAAATGCGAAATTGGACCCATATCTCAAAATCATTCAAGTATTCTTCTGCTGTCATTTAGTTAAATCCTATAAATATTGTCATTAAATGGTGCAGCAAATCATTAGGATGAACATAGCATTTCAAAATTCTGCATTACAAATGCTTACTTTGGATAATTCTGGCCATGCATGCAAAGTTAATACGGGCCTGGTTGACTCTGTGTCTTATTCCGACGGTAAATCCCAACCACCACCGCGATCAATGCAATGACACACAAACATATCACCACTGTAATCAGCACTAGAAAGCCTGTGGACAGACCAGCTTCTGTAAAGG